>NW_020956254.1:0-144420 GCF_003031625.1 Empidonax traillii | reverse complement strand
CCAATCCAGGGTGTCTGATGGGAGGCGTCTTGGGCTCAGTTCAGTGATCCAAAGGTAGTGCTTAGTGATACTTGAGGTGTCCCAATCATCCAAGGGTTCCCCATTAGGCTGGCAGGCACAGTGGACCTACAGGAAACTCAAGTGCTGCTGGACTGTCAGCAGGAGCCGGGTGGAGTCCCCCAGGGCACCTCACATGGCACTAACAGCTATGTTTGGGCAGTGGACTGCATCTATCTCACTCCTGTCAGAGGCAAAAATTTTACTGACTTTCCTGGGACCTTGTTTTTACTTTATAATAGGAATTAAATAGCACCAAATTAAATACCACAATTTTTGCACAGCAGCTTCTGGAAGCTCATCATTCTGGGATTATTCCTCTGTGCTGCTGACAAGAGTTGAATTAGAAGAGGTATATAAGAAATCCCTTAAATTTTTCATTATCTTCACTGTTTCACTGTTTGTTTTAATTTTTTTAGTGCAATAACCTAACTTCAATTTTTATCAAAGAAAAAGTAAGAAAAAATAAATATCTGAGTAAAAAAACCATAGAAAAGTAGAAAATGATACAACACTCCCATGGTTCTTGTTTCTAATGGTTGGGGTAATGTATTACTGAACTTTCTGAATTGCTATACACAGTAAGCAGCAAACACAATTAAAGCCAGAATATACTGCATCAAAACATGTACTAAATTAATTTATCTTGACAAATTTCATGTAGTTTAAATAATTCATAGTGTACTTTTATTAAAATCTGGAAGGAAAAGTAATGAATTCTTGGTTGCATGGTGTCTTACTGTAAACCTCTTACATTATTAAAATTATAAATGTAATCACTTGAAACTATTGCTTTTTTCTCCCCAGTAAAACTGTTTAAGTTGACTTTTTGTGGAGAATGATGATATGAGAAAAGCTGGAATTAGAAGGAGGTAGTTACATGTGATATTGCTGGTTATCTATTAACCATAATTTGTTCTTCATGGATCTCAGTGCAATCACAGGGAAGTCACTGTCATCTCTGCTCTGCTCAAACCAGGGGCTAGAGAAGTGCAAAGAGGTTAAAGGGCTTGCATAAAGCCACCCAGAAAAACAGTGGCACAAGTGGAAACAAGACTTTAAACTCTGCTCACAGGCAAAATCTCTCTTTCTTCCCTGTGCCAGTACCTCTACATTTGTGTGCAATGACTTTGTCAGTATGCTGTATTTTTTTTCCATTATGATTTCTTCATGGCTTTGTCTCCAGTGACTTTGTTGACCACCACTGTACATGTTTGTGATGAATGTCTTAATCCTGCTTTTTAACCTAGTTCTCGTTCATAGTTCATGGAAAAAAAATAGGTATTTCCTGTGAGAAGAAATTTGAAAACTCTCTAGCTGCATGAAAACTTTACCCCTTCTCTGTATGGTCTCCTGAGCATAATAATATGGAGAAAAGATCCCAAACTCAGGTGCAGCTGGAGAAGATGATCCCTAACAAAGAAAGACTTGATTTTGTGCAAATTGCAAAAACTGATACAGTATAAGCTGAAAACATAGCAACAAATTGCCTTCTGAAGAATATGTTCGACAGTAATCCTTGAACTTAGATTTCCTGAAAAATGCATTTTTTCCTCTTAGAAGTTCTCTTTTTGTTTTTCAGGATTTTTTTTTTTTTTTTGCTTGTGAAATAGGTGAACCAAAATAACAATAACGTAAAACATTATTCTCCTCCTACCCTTTTCTGAGAACTGTGTTTTGGAAAGCGAGTTCTGAATGGGAGGGCAGACTTTGCACTCCCTCTGGATTTCTGATACTGTAATTCTGCTCCTTCCCCAGGCCCTTCTCAGTAGTTTAGCATGGGCTTTTTTAGCTATTCACTGTGACAGCATGGGCTTCTGACCTTCTTAATGACATTGCCCTCACCCAGTTTCCTCTCACTGTCCCAGTTCCTTTGTCTTCTTCCCATTTATTTTAGAGGTGTTGATTGTAGCCTCATTACAAAATCATTACAGGATCCAGTGTCACTGGCAGGAGTTCAAGAAAGGTTCCATAATGCAATAGTTGGCCATTTGCAGAGGAGTGTCATAAAGAGATGTTTCCCCAAAGACCAGTGGGTTCTACCCTTTTTAATAGTCTGTTCGTTTTTATGGAGGCCAAATTCACATGTAGTGTTTATATGTAGTGTTTAAATTGCAATAATAACATACATATAAAACATTACCAAAAGATGTGTTCATTGTAATATGTTACAGACTCTACATTTAACAATGTGAGCAAGCTGTGTTGTAGCTGTTCACTAAAATACAAGAAGTAATTTAAGTATTTTACCCTAATATGGAAGATTTTTTTGTGGGATTGTCCTATAAGCATGTGAGAGATGTCTCTCTCATGTCTCTCCCTGAGAGGCTGACATTCATAGGACCCCTAAGAATCAGCTGGCATATCTGCCACTGACAGTATCAGGACATTCTGGTAAGCCAAAACCTTGCTAAGGAGGTCCCATCTGCAAGAGCTGACAAGCAATTGAGGACCCTGCAGGTTTTACACAAGTGGAAAAACTCTTCAGTTTTTGGTCTTATTAAGAAGAAAACCAACTAAAAAACCCCTTTGTCTATCCAAAGATCTTGGCTGCACACACACATACAGAAACACAAACTCATTTGTTGTACAGATGTTACTCCAAGAGGCAATTAAAGAAAGAGTATTCGGGTTGCTACTCTTGCTGTTCTTATTGCTCAAATACTGCAGTGCTGAGGGTATAGTCTTGATCAGCAGGCTTCGCCTAGATTTGTGTGATGCTGCCTCATCTCTGACTACTGATCAGAATTACAAAACTTGATAATATGTCACTTTGCATGTTTGGACACAGTGCACTTCTTTCAAGTTTGGAGTTTGTTTGTTTGTTTGTTTGTTTTTCTTTAAACTCTCCATTAACTTCTTTACATACAGTTTTACAAATGTTCAAATTACACCCTGAGTGTGTCTTTGAATGAGTTATAGCCCCTTCTTGAGAGATTTCTACTGTTTTAAATCACAGGAAGATCAGGTGGCTTTAGAAATGTCTATTTAGTTTGCAACACGTGCACTAGATGATGATTTTCCTCTGAGAATTTGCTGTGGACAGAAACACCTAGTTAAAGCTGTATTCATATTGTTCCCTTGGATGGACTGAAAACTACCCCATTGTACCAGTCAACAATCGTATTCACACAAGAAAAATCACTGAATCAGTGAAATATTTGTGCAAGTCATAAATCAATGTTTTTACAGGCAAAATTTTCCATCAGAAAGCAGTCATGGCTTGGGGAGGTGAAGCAGAACTAAATTACAGCTAACTTGGGTGGTTTGTAATCCCCTATGCTAAAGATCTGAAAAAGGTAGCAGGGTGGGGATGGACCATCTAAAACCATCTTGGCCTGCTGGTTGAACTAATGCAGTTTATTTTTCTGGATAGCATGCTTTTGCTAACCTAGGTTTGTCCCCTGTTTGCTTTTAAACACGTAAAATATTACATCGTTATTTCTGTAATCCCTTTTGTTCATTTTATCCCTAATAGATTTTCCAAAGTGTATCACCAGTGCGCAGGGATTTGATCTTCTCTTACAAGTAGAATTCCTTCTCATCTGCAAACAGGAACACCTTAGCAACCATATCAGCCTCATGACTGCCAATAGTTTAGGGTGTTTCAGAACATTATTAGAAAACTTAGTTAAATGTGAAAATAAGTGAAAACTCCTCACTCAACCTTATAGAATAGATATATTTTCCTACTCTAGCGTGATCTGAAAACTGTTTCAGAACAAATAACTTGTTCAAATGTTTGCCCAACTGCGTGTTCTTCATGGCTGTGAATCACACTATACATAATGCTGATAAAGGGAGTTACCAGCAGTTTTTAAAAAAATTCCCCTGGCTTTTATTCAACACTTCTATGAATAGTTTCTTCCATTCAAACCTTCCTGGATCTAATTAGCTTCTTCCCACATATTTTCCAACAACATTTAGTTAGTTAAAAATTAAATGATATTTTGATAAGCTGGTATGTGATCTTGAAGTACCTGTCTCTGACAAGAAGGCTATAAACTAATACTCAAGTCTTCTGTTTCAGTAGCAAATTAAATGAATTTTGTAGCAGACATTAGTTTTCCAGAAATAATCTGGAATGAAACCTACTATGTTACCCAGTGTACCTATAAAGGAGTATCTAGGAGTATCCATTACTTCTTCAAAAGCAATTATGACCTCTTGATATGTGTGTATTAGGAAAGTTAAACTGAAACCTAATCCATTGGCATTAAATGTGGATTCCTTAAATGACATTCAGTTCCTTCTCGCAAACCTCAGTCAAAATTAAAGTGGCTTTAATTAAAGTTAGACATGGAAGTAAATTAAAATATACTTGGTTTACTTTGTATTAATTCTAAAGGAGAACTTCCACATTTAACTAATTGTGAAAATTCTGTCATAAATGAAAACATAAATGCACAAATGACAAAATGCAAAGAATTTGGGTTACAGTAACACGTCTTTTTGAAGAACATGTGTGTACTCATAGTTTTATGCTAGAAAAATTAAACAAGATGCTTGAAACACATTCAAGCTCCACTTAAATTAAAAAGTTGTCTTCTTTTCAAAAAGCATCTGATTCCTGTTGCTGATGACCTAAACAGAAGATAAATTTGACAGTCGTCCTTGCAGACACTTCTGAGTAAGAGTGAATCCCATCCTCAGTGGTCATGGTTAGTATCGTGCCTGCATCGCAGGATGCTGCTCATTCATATGCAAGAGTTAGAAGCAGTACAGATCCATCCCTGACATTATATCAGCACGTGTTTTCCAGCTCAGCATCAAAGTAATAATGAACTGCAGGGGACAAGCATTTTCGTTCTTGAGGTCAGAGTACATACATAGCCTATTTAGAGTTCAATTGAGATAAAAACAATAAACAAGTATTTTTAATAAGGTGTGATTATCCAAATGTCTGATCTGAAAAGAACAGACTGTACAGCTGCAAATTGGGATGCATTTGCCTTGTTAATGTAGGCACGAAAAAGCAGCTAGAAAAGCCAGTTTAGAAACTTTTGCTACACATTGTCAAAAGTCTTACATGAAGATTGTACTTATAGGTTAACTTTTTTTTTGCATTGTAACTAGAGTTAGTGAGTAGGAAAAAGTTCCTTGCCAGGAAAGTTTAGCCAAAGTCCAGTTGGGCTGGACTCTTCCTCCAGGAGAATTTGTTTTTTTTTTTTTGGCAAAGATTGGGCAGCAAGTGGAAGGACATTCTCCCCTATTCTCTCTTCCAAATGCCAGTATTCTGTGGTTTTGAGAATTCTAAAGCTGCAGATTATAATTGCCTTATTTATATAATAGACCTTGGTGAAAATCTGTTCTCTAAATTATTGTTGTTTTGTTTTGTGTGTTTTTTGTAGTTTTTCTTTTTTTTTAAACCAACCTATGACTTTGGCACACAAAACATCCTGTGGCAAGGAATTCAACAATTAAATTATGCGTCGTGTGAAAAAGTACTTCCTTTTGTTTGTTTTAAACCTGCTGCCTGATAATTTAATTTGGCGCCTGCCAGTGTTTTTGTCCTTAAAAAATTAGTGAATAAGAAGCTTGAAACTTCACAGAAATCTGGTGTAAAACACGACATTAAACATTATTTTTATTACCTGTGCATAGGTGGCTTCTAAATTTATGATTAGTCTTGCAATAAAAAGCATACAATATATTATTCTCATTTTTATGGGAATCTATATTGTCCAATGTAATCAGGTAATCTCTCTTCAAGGTCATTAATATGGAGCCTTTTAATGTTCCTTTTTTTTTTTATTTTTTATTTTGGGGTACATTTGAGTTGCACATCTTAAGAAAAAGAACAGATCTATATTTTCTTCAGGATGATTATAAAGCATGTATGGTATCAGGTTTCTAGCTTAAGATGAATGCAAATAGCAAAGTTAAACAAAATTTAGTTGAAAATTCTAGGGCTGTGGAAGTTTATTTGTATTTCTAGCAGCTATCAGATTTCAGGAACCCAACTTGTGTAGTTAGGTTTTAAAGTGGTCTGAAATTTTCTGTCCTCCTTAGCACACTACTCCATATGCACCGGCAAAGGAACATACATGGATATATTTGAGTGAGGGAGATTATTTTTGAGTCCTCTGCAGAATTTATTGACTGGAATTATGCCAAGCTAGTTCCCAAGTGCAGAATGCACCTGTGCCATGGACAGTTTGGTACAGAGGAGTAAAACTCTGAATTTATTGTTTTCCTTTAAAAGACGCTGCACTCAAGACGCACGTCCAGCTATTAATTGCAAACTGTCTCCGTAATATTTTGTTTGTTTTCTTTACAAATATGTATGCAAGTGTGTTTCATTCAGAGCATTCAGCCAAAGATCCTCACCAGTGGTCTCAATCCAAGGCCTGAATGCTCTGGGCAGTAGCTGGAATGGTACCAGAGCTGGCTCTGACATCTGGTCAAGGTGAAGCACAATGCAGAGAGGGCCTCTGCTGACAATACTCAGCTTTGGACCCCTGGGGGTCCTGAGACCAAACTAGCAATTGTGTATTTGCCTCTGTCTGAATGTGTGGGTTTGATAAGTTTATCACTGGATGGAGCTGAGCTTGACTTGAACAGATTATGTGACTTCAGCCAAGGTAATTCTCAGTCTGATGAATTAGCCAAAGCAACTTAACGAAGGGTAGTTTTGTATAGCCAAAGGTAGCCAGCTGAGGAAAGTGCTGCACTTAAAAGGCTCACAGTGAGCTTTCATTTAGCATTGTATGCAGTGCTAATATTATTTCAATTCCAAGAACTAAGAGATGCATACAATTTCCATTAACTTTAATTTGTCATGGGAGTCCTGCCTACGATATTTAGACATGCAAATATGTGCTTGTGGAAATTAACAAACAAAGGACAGGCTTTGGTTTAAGAATACTGCTCCTAATGTTACTTTGTCATAAATCTGCAGCTGGAAAGCAGGAATTGCTCACCAGTTGTGAGTATGATAAATAGAGGTTATTATTACTCAGTTGGTTAAATATTTTGGTAGAACATAGTAACAGTGGGCAAGGTTTGCCAACAAGCTTCCTGAGATGCAAAGCCTTTCCCATGATGTTTCCACTGAGTAAAAAGCAATACTGAGAAAGCAACTCAGACCTGTAGTTTGTCCTTTCATTATATTGCTGAACGCTTATCAGAAACAGAGCAGTGGCTTGGCAGGCAGAGCACACAGTAGTAACACATAATTGAGCCTGGAATCCTGTGTTCATAAAACATGAGATACACATGCCCCTACAATGGTAGATCCAGTGGAGGGCTTAGGGTTTTTTTTCCTCCTCCACTTCTGTAAGGAAATGTAAGCGATGGTGTTGGAGTAGAACTCTTCTGAAGTGCTGAGCTGGAAATCACGTCGGTGGCTCATGGCTAACACAGCGGGCTTGTCTTCAGGGAAGCATGTAGTGGTGTTTCCTTGCATGCAGCCAGATGGTGTTGATATGAACACCTTTGCCAAAGAACTGGAAAACTTGTAAAAGGAAGTGCAGGAAAGTTCAAGGGGAGAGAAGATCAAAGAAATAAATAATAATGAGTAAAAGGCCTGCTGGTTCCCCATAAGCAGGGTGAAAATAAGAGGAATTGTTGTTTCAGTGGCACGGATTGCCCAGACAGGATGTGTTTTGCTGCCTCAGTGCTTAACTCTCTGTTGGCTGGAGCTTTCTCAGAAAACTGTAACACAGAGGGTTTTTTCCATGATTTTGGTGTTGCTGCAGCCTACCCTATAATGTTAGTGACCAACGATAAATTTGTATAAGGAATGGATTTTTGCAGGACATTTTATATTTCTAAATATTTTTATTTCTTGGCCTAAGATTAGGGAATAGCATTTTGGGGTAGTTAACGCCACAATCCATCTATCCAACTCTGTTTTCTTAGTACAAAATAGCAGCATCTAGACTGCAGCATCTATCAGCTATATTCAGCTATATTCAGAAAGGTAATGAAGAAATACATTTGCTGTTTCATATTTAATAAAGGAAGTATTTTTAAAAATTTTGTTTAAAAATGTGGAAGTAGTTTTGACTGAGAACATATTATTTTATTCAAACTGTTTCTATTTTGACCATAAACATTACTGATAAAGTTGATGCAGGAAAAGTCATATTGCTGGCCTAAGGAGTTAAAACAGAGATAATTTCAACAGATGTTGCTGGAAGCATGAAAGGAAGCCATTTTCAGTCTCTTATAGTATTGAAATATTCCTTCAGAATGGTAAAAAATAAAACATATAAGCATTAAAACTGTCCATATATAACTGAGAGCAAAATTTGACACCTAACTTTGAATTTATTTCAGAGTTCAGAAAAATCCTCTTAATTGTGGAAAGCGCAGTAACAGCTTAGTAATCCAATCAAACTCACAATGTGCATTCCCAGTGTTCCATGCTGATGCTGGAAGGCTGGAGCAGGACTGACTGACTGACTGACAGCAACCACCTCTCTTCTTTTATGAGTCCTGGTATTCCCTGGATAATGCCAGGGGATTATTCAGCAGATGTAACCTCTTATGTGAGAGGCGTATTTGTAACTGAAGGAAGTTCTTAGAAGAGTGGTAATCCTGGAGCATGAACAGCTTTTTGTAATAATTTCTGAGGGCTTTCCAATGTTTTATTCTTCATGGGAAATGCCTGAAGAGTTGAATAGAATATCATAACCAGTCTCTGAGATTTCTGAGTCATCCCAGGGAATTGTGGCTTCAATTCCAATAGCAGGAGCTCTGTTATCAACTTTTATAGGCCTGCTTAGCTTCTATAGAATAGTTCATTAAATGTAATAATACTAGAATAAAATGAAATAAATCATTCTCAATCGAATTCTTCTGTTTTGGAGAGTAATTTTTATAGATTCCCTATTAAATTCTGGGCAACACTTCAATGATGGAGGTTTATCTTGTGTTTCAATAACATTAGACATAAAAGATCTCAGGGGTTGTCTCCAGTGAATCATGCTTGCTCTCTCCTAGCTCCGTAAGAAGGAGGAGTGCAGCAGGAAGGCATGTAATTAGCTTGGTGCAGTGCCACACTGCTGCTGCCATACTGCTTCTGGCAGTGAAAGTTAACGTGTCTTTTTTTGGTGCACACAGAACTAGGTGTGGAGTTTTAATATGTCATCAGATTATGCAATGCAGAGAAGTTCTGTGATCTTACCAGTAGCTCTTTTCATGGAATCTTACTGGAAAGAAAGGAGGATGCTTTAGTAAGAATGCCAGCTCTCAGGTACTGTTGTTTTAATAGGATTACTACTGAATCACCAGCCTGTTTAATTAGACCTATAAAAGTTATTTAGCAAGGTGTGGAGTGGGGCTTGGGGGAGGAATATCAGGAGCACAGCATGTCTGGAAAAGTGTCTATAAAAATCCATCTATAAAAGTCTCTTACTATGTGGTCTAATTAAGGTTTGGATACAGCACATACATTACTCTACAAAACAAACAGGTTAGTTTCTGTTTGACGCACTTTATTTTTATAACCTGATTACAAACTGAAAGAGTTTGTTAATTTAGTCTTAGCTTAGGTATACAGCAGAAAGCAGTGCTTGTCGCTGGTTTAGATCAACCCTACTCGAGGCATTCTTTGGAAATAAACACAACTGAATCAAGTTGTATCAAGTAACTGCTTTTTCAAATAGTTAATTTGCTTTTTCTTGTTGGTATAAAGTTAGGTTACAAACACATCAATGATATCCAGTTTTTGCCTAGGGGAAGTTAGCATACACCCATGTCTTTGAGAGAGACAATAATTTCTAAAATGTGGAAAACGGAACTGTAGAAGCTTGATGGTGAAACTATCACAAGAATACTCTGAGTTGCATCTGCATTGAAGAGAAGCGTGGAATGGTCTGACTGAGAATGGGAGAATGGTGACACCACATTTGTGCTGTTGCAATGAAAGTTTCAGCATGAACTTGCCACAATTATGATGTTTGTGTTCAGCTGCAGTAGGGAAAATAGAAACTAACCCTTAAGTCACACTACTGCCACCACTTACAAGCAGAGTCTTTACTATATATCGTGAAATTATTCAAATTTTTTTGACATAGTTTGTTGTTGCTCTTCAGATCTTGTTGTTAGTAGGGTAATTTTTTAAGAATGGCCATAAGAAATGTTTGTTTTATTACAATGAGGGTGGTCAAACACTGGAACAGAGCCCTGAGAGGCTATTTAATCACAGTCCTTGGAGCCATCCAGAACTCACCTGCACACTAAGCCCTGAGCAAACTAACAATGAAGTTAGTTCTGCTTTGGGGAAGATGTTGCACTTCAGGGCCCCTTCCAACTTAAAATATTATATTATTTGTATTACAGGGCCAATAAACATGGCCAGCCTATGTGGCATAGGATGGATCACTTAGTATGACTGATAAAAAGACATGTACTGAGCAGTACTGATTTCTTCTACCTACAGGTAGTGACTGCAGTCAAATCCAAATAGAAGAGGCAGTCTCTGGAGCTATTTTGGTGTTGCACTCCTTGTTCAGGAACCTTTAAGGTTCATAAGGTGACAGTGGCCATGTGGCTCACCTTGGCTTCCTAAAAGAATAACCAGCTCCACGTAATGAAGGTAAACTCTCTGGTTATTTCTGGTGTACAAAGTGTAAATAGCATCTCAAATACTATGAAATGTCACTATGAATACCCGATGGCATCGCAGAAATTATTTTAAGTCAAGAAAGCCTAAATCTAACACAAGTGATTTGTTTATATTCTCCAGAACAGGTTATATCTCAGATGTTCTCTAGTCTTGTTCTAGTGTGTTCTCTACTTTATCTCCTACACACACCTCTTTTTCTGCACTGCTCTTATCTGCTAGAGAAAAGTCTAAAATAAACATCTCAGTGAGACACCAGATGTCTTCAGATGTCTCAGTAGCTTCCAGAGAATATCAGCATTGTGTTATGCAGGTATAACATAGTGCTTCTGCTTCATGGAATAGGAAAAAAAAAAAAGAAGAAGAATTGTAACTGAATCTGTCTGTAACAATCTTCAGAAATAATGGGGATCAGTGGGTGGTAGGTTACTGTGTGAGAACAAATTTATGGCCTAGGAAGAAATAATCCTGGTGGGATAGAGTAGGATTATTGAAAATGACAAGATACAAGGTTCTGCTGGATATTTTTTTCGCTATGGTAAATGCTGGCTCTGGTTAAAAAGATTGTCTGTCTGGCTCTAGATCAAAAACCTGGTCTTTGCTCTTTGCAAACTTGTAAAATTCAAAGAGGAAGGAGAAAAATCAAGAAAAAATATGTCTGCATTTTTTTTTTTCTGTTTGCCTGTCTTCCCCCACTCTCTCAGCTTGCCACACAAGCATAATGGTTTGCAGAGGTGTGTTCTTTAGAGCACAGGAACTGTTTTACACCAATCAAGTTTCTAAATCTGACAGTGAAATTTCTATCAGTCTTTTCCAGCAGTTGCCATGTCAGTTTTCTCCTTGTGCTGGAGAAATAGCTGGAGAAGGTTACTAAGAGTGAACTAATGCGATTGCCACATGGTGTCCTCAATGCCCGAGAGGACTATTGAAGTCAGATTCTGACCAGTGTTGGCATTCGGTATTATTAAAGAGGAATTTAATGGAGCTATGCTGATTTATATATGCGGAATACAAGGCCTTTCATATGTCTAGTTTCTGCTGTTTTATAGTTACTTTTTATTTTATTGCTGACCAGCAGCCAAAGTGGTTTGCTTTCATCTTTTTCTGGCTGAGACCGGTGTCGCAGGTCGGGGTGGGGAGCATGCCCGCCGTCAGGTGGTGATCAGAGCCCTGAGGGCTGTGCCAGGGGCATGTGCAGTTTCTGGTGGAGCTGTACCCAGGGAGCAACGGGCTCTCAGGGTGTTGTACCGCAGAGCAGGCTGAGCAGCTGTGTGGGGCCCGTGCTGTGGGTCGTGGGGACACGTTGCAGCTCTCGGCTCAGTCCGGGTTTCGTGGGGGTGGTGATGCTCACCCTGGGTGCAGTGGGAGCCTTCCCAGTGTGCTGATTCTCTTCTGTCTCACTCTGGCTTAAACCTGTCTTAACCTGGCTCCAACAGTGCCTTCTTCTGCCATGAAGAGAAGTGGCTAAAGAATTTGGTCCCTTCTGGCTCTGGCATTTTCAGTCCTGTTTCCTTTTGTTGTTTTTCCAGCCGTCTGTTTAACCCTCCTTGCCAAAAGCGCTCTTTGGTGACTAGCAAACTAATTGGCCGGAGGAGGTGTCATCAAAAATTCATCTCAGATAATTAGACATTGAGCTATCATTATCCTTGAGGTTCAACTCATTTTTGTTTTCATTAGCTGTGTGGTTCCCTGTGGTAGATATTTCTGATAATTTCTTAACACGGAGGGGGTCAGGAGTCCTGGCTTTCTTTCAGACGTGCTTCTCTGGCATGTCCTTGCTTACCTAGCAGGAGTTGGGGGTTAAAGCACTGCATTATTCATGCTGCATATTCGCAATTTTATCTGTTGTTTAGGGCATCATGTAAGAAACAGAGGTTTCAGTAGACTTTGATAGAGAGCTGACAAATTTGGTACCGCATCGTTTTGCGGAGCGGCATTTCTGCTTTTCCAGTATTTTCAAATAAATGTCATTTCAAACAGCAGTTGATAGCATTAAGAAATCCCATTTGCATTTTGTGTAATTCTAATTACATAGTAATTAATTTCTGATACAATGGCAGATGAATGATTGAATGAGGCCCTTGAAATTTTATTGCTTTATGTGAAGCAGCACTCTTGGTTATGAGGCCTTACATAAAAAAGGAATATAACAAGATTTCTGCAAGCAGAGCCTTAGTGCTTTTAAATTTTTCAATGCAACACTGAAAAATGGAAAAAAAGAGAAAATAGTGGCAGTGAAGAATAATCTGCTTTTGTCTCTGATATAAAGAAAATATTGAATTTTTTTAAACCTCTGTTCTATGTTGCCTATTTAAAAATTCTGAATTTTAATAGACAACAAAAAAGGGAATTTGTCTTTTTCTTTTTTTATGAAAATCCTGATGTTTTGAAATTTGTCCTCACTGTCAATGAATAATCAGAAACATGAAAAATATTTGGTCAAAATACCTACCTAAAAATTTTCTTGAATCAACTGAAATAGTCATTGGAAAGTAATTCTGAAAGGAAAGCTGTAATTGCTTTGTATGGTTGGAAGAAAGTTAATTTAGAATCAATATGCTCTAGCAGAAGATACAAATGCTAATAAAAATAAATATTTTAGTTGAAGGAGTTTTCATTGTAAACATTTGTTATATTTTATTACACATTAGATGCTGGCAGTGTACTGTTGTTGGACTGCATTTACATATTTAAAACTTAAAACATCTTTTGAATGCATTTTTAAAATGTATTCATGTTTTCTTGAACACCTGCACACTCAGCCTTTTATAAGACACCTGTCTTTAGAAACTTAGAGTAAGAAGTCAACAGTAATTATTAGCCCTGATGCCCTTGATTAAAATATTTCATGGCTTTTCTCCCTGGCTGTTGATTGCTTCCTTCTAAGAGAGGACCCGTGACGCTGTTCCTACCTTAGAGATGTGGAAATTGCTTGCAGGGAGCAGTTGATTTACGGCTCTTGTCTGTACTGTGTGTGTAGCCCTTACCAATCCAACAGTGTATTCAAAATGCAGTGGTACACAAGAAAGTTGTGATCAGGTTTCTCCCTGGGCTTGTCATGAACAGCTCACATTTTGCGTTCACCAGGAAGGCTGTACCAGAGCTGGTAACAAAGCGTGGCCTGAAGCAGAGTTAAGTAAACGAGACCCTGCAATAACTCTGCAGTTCCTGTTTGTTTTTAATCAAATCTCGTTTCGTTTCTTGGGTAGAGACCTGCAATGTGGTTTTACACAAACATTTCAATTAACAGGGAGCTGGTAGGAAAGA
The DNA here is from genome assembly GCF_003031625.1 of Empidonax traillii. Lineage (NCBI taxonomy): Eukaryota > Metazoa > Chordata > Aves > Passeriformes > Tyrannidae > Empidonax > Empidonax traillii. The sequence continues at coordinate 130,523 of NW_020956254.1, read as the reverse complement.
TAGGTGGGACCATTAAAAACAAAGTCAGCTCAGTGTTCTACATCCCAAGTTCATCCTAGTTGTTGCTGATCCCTGTTGAGTTTAGCACCAGATTTCTGCTGGTACACTCGTTGCCTTTGGCTCTAGAGGAGCTCTGCTGATGGGCTGAGGAAAAGGGTAGCTTTCTAAATCTGTATTTTTTAAGATTACTTATCTTCCTGTTGTCTCTGGCTTTTATTCTGAGTTAAGAGCAACAAAATCATACACTGCATAGTTACACAGATTTCCCAGTGGTTTTATTTCATATTTTTCAAGGATATGTCATTTTTTTTCCTAAAACTTGTCGGCTCTCTCCTCCATGATGTGTTGCTTTATTACATTACCATGAGGGCAAGTATTCTCTTTTGCACGCCTAAACTGGATGGAAAGATGAGTGAAGGTCCCTGTATTTCTCCCCTTGGCTAAGGAAGCAAAAGTCCGTTTTGTTGGTGTCTCGAACCTAGTCAAAATTTTGTCCTAGTATATTAGCAAGTAGGCTGGTAATTTAAATTGTCAAATACTTTCATCAGTATCATCATGTGCATTTGCAAGCCAACTAATGATGTGAAAATGTTTTAAAGAATGACAAAGTGAAGTAGGGTGAAAGTTGTGTAATTTCATTCTTCTTTTAAAGCCAGGTTGAAATTAACAAAAATAAATATATATCACCAACAAACTAAGACCTCTATTTTGAAAATGTGGTGTTATCTTTTATCTTTAGAACAATGCAGCCATTAGAGCTAAACAATATTGAAGAATTCATGGTCATGTTCACGGTTAAATAACATAGTAAAAGGGCATTGAGACCTTCATCTTTCTTTGATAAAGTAAAGTATTTTTGAAATGAACATCTTATCAGATCAGAAAAGCTGGTAATATTGGCAGATCAGCACAACTCAGTTATGTCAATCTGACATTTGATCATAAGTAATGTACTTTTGGTAAGGGAGAAAGTCAAAGTGAAGGACAACACAACTTTCATATGCAGGTTCCAAACTCAGAAAGATGGTATTTTAAAAATATTTTCTCTTTCCATTTCAAGTACCAATCCTATCCTTATATCCTCATAAAATGAATTCTGTACTCTCCTCAATCTGTTTCCTAGATCCAGACAGAATCAGAGAATATTCTGAGTTGGAAGGAACCCACAAGGGCTATTGAGTCTAACTCATCAGTAAATGGCCCATTTGGGGATCAAACCCAAAACCTTGGTGTTATCAGCCCTGTGCTCTAACCAACTGAGCCAATGTCCCTCTGCTAGCTTGGGAATGTGTAGCACGAGGGAAGTTTGAGGTCTTTTTTCAAGACACTGCTGTTGACTGCAAAACTTTTTCTAATTAATTATCTTGGTGATCTGAGGTTTAATTCTTTTGAAGGAATTCTTGAGTGTCATATCATGACTAGTGAAACTTTCATGTTCAATATCAGTTCAACTTTGATCGATAAATGAGAGAACCTCTTCCCAGATATTAATTTCCTTACTGTTATCTTGGATTACAAGAAAGTTTCCTAACCTGGTGCTCTCTGCAGCTTGTAGACAACTATCCTTCTTAAGGCTGTTATCTATCTGAAATGTACAGCACATCTCTTTTTCTGTCCCTACTTATGACCTGTGGGACGTGAGTCATCTTCAGACCAAGTACTTATACAGTGGAATAGATCAGATATAAGTTGATAAATTAGGCAAAGCAGTCAGGCTCTACTAATTGTACCTAATCAGGGGCTAATTTATGACTTTTGGCTTGCAGCATAGGTGAGGCAAGTCTGTTTGCCCACAGCATACATTATAGACCTCTAATTAACATGTATCACTGCAGGTGAATTCAGTATAAATCCTTATTTCATAGACATTTGTACTGATAAGGTAGTATTTTTCAGGCAACGTGAATCCCTGCCTTTTAATTAGAGGTCAGCTTATATACGCTGCATTCATGGGTGTTTTTAGTGGACATATATATATGTAGTGGGCTTTTCTCACAAGCATTTATCAATATGCCTTGAATACAAAGAGCATGACTAGGATTTTATAAACTATAAGTAAAAGATACAGGTATCCTCTGGTAAAACTAATCTGTTAGCTAACATTGCTTTGATGACGATGACTTGGTCAGCTTTTAAACCAGTTTATGGACATAAATCTTGAGGATTTCTGTTACTGTTTAAGAAAATGGTCTTTTGCTCATATTTGCTTCATACAGAAACCAACAAGAACAGAAATATGAAGTCATATTATTTTCAACTTTAAAAGGATAGTTTTAATTTTATCTTATTTTTTTAGGTGTGCTGTATTAAGGTGAATGCATTGATATACTGAGCCTTTGAAAATGAGAATAACAACAAGCAGCAAAGGAATTTGACTTTATAAACTCTTGTGTTTATATATTTACTGGCCCCCACCCTGAATTTCAAAATCACCTACAGCATGTCTGCATTTTTAAGAGATCATTTGCAAAGTGGGTGTCAGCAGTTTTCATAACTTGCTAATAATTTTATACCTAACTTAGAAATTGTATTATCCTAAATAACAGTCCCCCGGGTCTTTCTCCTGGTTGCCATTTTTAGCAGTATGATTATGACCGTATCTTGTTTTCTTGGCTGGTATTTGGGGATTCTGTTGTCATCTCCTCCTTTCTCTGTCTTCCAGGCACTGCCTGCTGCTTCTCTGCAGTCAGCAGTTACTTCCCCTCCTTTCAGCCATATGGTCTGGAGACACAGGAAGGCACTGCCTGTCCCCATGACCATGGTGGGAAGGGGAGAATCAATTAACCATAACTGTGAAGAGCTGGAGGTATTTTTATTTCCCTCCCCTGTTTTGCTTAGTGGTAGGAGAGTAACTTTGTCACCAACCTCTCTTCTTTTAAGAGGGATTAAACTCTCTAAGCCTGAGTTAACTGGAATGAAAACTCACAGCCAGTTTGCTCCTGCCAGATAAATACCTGTATTTATTCAAGCAGCAAAAGGGAGCTCCTGCAAAAGACAGGCAAGGAAGCAGACTGGATAGAAATGGGGTCAGGGTGGGAGAGGAGTTAAGCAGTAGACATGACATCATATTTAGAACCCAGCTACACAGAACTCTTAGTTTAGGTGCATCAGAAGCTCTTGATCCAAAAGCCAGAAGCTAACTTAATTAGTCTAACTGTGAGCTTGATATATCTACTGCAAGTCAAATTCACAATTATTTCGTGAATATATCTACTTTTTTTGTTAGAATGACAAATATTTACTACCAGAAAAGAGGAAATTATATCCCCCTCTGTGAAAAAAGCAGTATCTAATGGTTGCAATTTATCTTTTTTAATTGAACCCTCGAGGTTCCTACATATGAAAAAAATGATCTTGCGGCAATAATTATACTATCATTGACTTAATTTTTTGATCAAATATAATTTAGTAAATTTAGGGTCTCACAGTTTATGAGGACACGTGCTTGGCCTGAGCTAGACCACACCAATCTGCCACACTTTGGTCCATGGCTGCAGGTGTTCAGTGTCCTGTTTGCATTTCAGCATTCCTAGAGTCTGCTTCTGCTGTTTTTCAGTGTCCTGGCATTAGATTACGTCCTAAAGATATTACGATCCCCTAAAATATTGTATTCTAAATGTGCATTGTCTTTTTATTTATCTTCCAATTATTTTTAAGGTTAAAAAAAATGGAGTTGCAAGAAATTATTTTTCTCGTTTCTATCTATGTATTTTTTGGTTTGAATAGGAATATCTCTTAAGGAACAGATGGAGTCATTTGGTAAATAACATGGAGGGCTGAAAAAGGAGATTTTTTTTCTAAAACCAAAGGCAATATAATTTTTAATCATAATGTCTGGCCCGGATATGAAATGAGTCAGAGACTTGAAATAAATAAAAAGGAAACTTGAAAATAAAGGTCACATGCAATTAGAATCATACAAATGTCTTGGGTTGGAAGAGACCTTGGAGATATTAGTGAGATTAGTGGGAGCTATTTTTATTTATCTTTGCATCTCTCAAATGACTAGTGGATAATGATTCTATGAAATTGTTATTGAAAAATGAATGAGTCTAAGGTAGGTGTCAAAATGTTTTTAAGAACAATACTCAAGACCCATTCTGGGAAAAGAAGGTGGAAGTTCTGCTTGTTTTGGTCCTGTCTGATAATAAACACAAATACTGTTCTTAAAGAAGGCTACAGCCTTTCCTCTTCAGTAGAATAGTGATGTGTTCCACTTTGTATCTTCCCTCAGCCTACAATTTGCTATTTAGAAGGCATATTTAAGGGTAGTGGTGTTTCAATTCTTCCAAAGGAACATTAAACCTGACTATTACAAAGGACTTTTGCTCATTCAAACAGAGTTCAGAGATATTCAGACCACGAGCAGCCCAAAAATCCCATTCTACAAGGCAGCTTTTCATCCCATCTGCTTTACAGCCCTGTGCTGCGAAATGCAGAGCTGGTCCTACAGGGAGCTCCTGCAGATCCCAGCAGGAAGTGAAGCTGCTCAGCACCCAGAATGACGCCAAGATCTCTGTTTTTGCAGTCCCCAGCTTACAGCACACGAGGGTGTAAATAGCCCCAGTGCTTTGAAGGTGCCCCTTCCATTGTTCGCAGTGCAGCAGAACTGTTTCTTTTGGATGGCTACGAGTATTTGACTTGGCTTTGGAAGTCTTAACTCGTTGCTCCTTTGGATATCAGGTTATTGTAAGGAGAAAACACATCCTGCAGAGCAAGCAAATAAGAGAGAGGGATAGATCAGCGCAATCCTTTGGCCTACAAGCATAGTAATCCTTTCAATTGAAATGATCCAATGCATTGTATGTGTTGAGGATTTTTTTTTTATCTGATTAAAAGCTAATGAGGAATATGAATACAAAATATCACTTGTCACTTGAATCAGTAATTAATTTAATAATCACCTACTGAGCTGTCTTCAAATAGCTAGTTCTAAATAAGCTGGGTTGATATGATGTCAGCTTGAAAAATCAGCCAGATTTGAAATGGATATCAAGGATGCTTTCAAAAAGTCTACTGCAGTAGCAACTGTGTAAGATAGAACAAGGTGGATGCATTAATAATTGAGCTGTCAGATTTGCTATACAATTTACATGTCAAGTGTCAATCTGATGGGTTATCTTGATAAATCCCTACAAACTATATTCTTACTTAGTGCAAAAACTTTCCTGTTTGACAACTCAGATTTAGGGACTTCTAGCCTACTCTTTTTCCTTTTGAAAGTAAGTACAAGGTAACATCTTAGGACATGAAAAGGTACTTCCTTACACTTCCAGATAGACTCTGGAAGTTAACAGATGAATTGTAATATATGATAATAGCTCACTAGTCGGGGTTCTGGGCCGAGAGTGGAAGTGCAATGCCACTGAGTATCTGTGGGATGAACCCCTTGCTTCTCTTAAGGAGATTATTATCTCTTCTGTTGCATGCTTTGGCTTTCATGGGAGATTTTTGCATCAGCTCCAATAATTGCACTGGGCCCTAACAAAGCAGATGAGTATGGATTCTAAGACATTTTACTTAGGAAAAGCTTGTTGTTTAACTTTTTAATCATCAAGTGTAAGTGTGTCTGACGTATTTTCTCTTTGCAGCAAAGATTCTATCCAAATTCTTGTACTGTTGCATAGAGGCACAATTGTGTCATCATAGTGAATAAAATCCTAAGAAGCCACAGGTAACTCTCCACTAGTTGAAGCTGCAGCTGTGTGAGCAATATTTTTCTGTCACTAGGTCATGTTACCAGCAATATGAAGGACAACTCTTTGTCCTAGATCAAAAGACTGTGGCTATACTTTGTACATTTTTATGTCCCCCTGAGAGACTGTGAAATCTGAAATACTTCATCTTGCATTTAAGAAATTATTCTGTTTTTAATCTTAAGGTGACATTCTTGTTAAATATTCAGCCTCTGATATCAACATCTCTTTCTCCTAAATGTTTTGCTGAGTTAAATAAGTAAGAGCCTATGGTTTAATGTTTAATATGGGTACTTAATCTTTTCTTATGACTGATATTCTAGAATATCAAATTACAGGTTTATTCTATTCCACAGGAATTTATATAATAAATTTCTGCTTTTCAGGTCAATATGTAGATTTGTACATAGCACCATTGTTAGCACATCTTATGAATTTATGGTTGAGGGTTTTTTCACTTGAACACAAGGTATGCTTTTTAAACTGAAGAGATTAATTATTACTACTGAACATTATTATTAGCAGAGATAGAAGAAGGTGTAGCTCATGTTCTTTTGAGCAAAGAGAGAGAAGTTTTGTTTGGTAACAGTGGCAGATTTAGTTCCCTGTTTTGTCAGAGAATTCTGAACAGACTAAACCAGAAAAGGAAGTGAAGCAAAAGTGGGGAGAGGTGTGCTTGTGGGGGAAGGATGAAAAGCAGAAAGAGAGCAAAAAAAGGAAGGAAAAAGTAGAGAAAATAGGAAAAATTATCTATGCACCAAAAGTGGAAATTGACATCTTAATCCTAAATCCACAAGTTAGTTTAACTCCCCGTGTTCTCCAGACATGCCTCCAGCCACAAAAACGATTTTGCTTTGCTGAAATCCCTCACACTCCTACAATTTCTGCTTTTGTGCATGACTGTGACTGCCTTGCTCTGGCTCTGCTGTGACCTCCTGGTGCAGTTCTAGTACTGATGATAATGGATTATGTGATAGATGACTGCGTGATCAGGGTATCAAAAGAAAATTTATACTCACAAACACAGAGACAGGTGGGACTGAGGAACTGTGTTAACTTAAAGTTTCTACTGTACCAAGTTGGGTGCAGCAGTGACTGATCCTCTTAGGGGGTGAAAGGACAGTGTGTTAACCACTACATTACTTTAGTGTCTCCATCTGCCAGCTGGTTTTATGAATCACAAGGGATGATGGCATCTCCTTAATATTCTTTGACAGTACAATATTTTTACTTAGACTGTCTATTCCAGGATGATGCTTCTCTGATAGAATGGCCAGTCAATCTCACAGCGTGATAGAAAACAGATGTAAGATTAGGATGCAAAGTAGTTTTCCAGATACTTGGTCCCAGCATGCTGTACAACCCAGCCCTAGAGTTAACCAGGCAAGTGCTGACACATGTCTTATAGCAAAATATCACTCACAGCCACAGTTCAAAGGCCTTGCTACCCTCCAGGGCAATTAATACAGCATCACGTTCAATGGTGCTTGAACCAAATCCATCGAACTCTCAGGGGAGGAATAGCAAAGCAATCTCAGAGCTCAGACATGAGCAGCATGCTGCTGCAGCCGAAGTTTCAGCCCCTAACAACACAGTCCCTCCTTAAGAATGCTTGTGTGACAATTATAAAAAACAGATTCTTCTGTCATTAAAAATTGTGACAGCAGTCTCATTAATGTCATTAAAAGAAAGTTCAGACTCTAGTTGTGAATCTCCACTTTTCCACTTATTTATCACGAAGATAGCTCCCAATATCTTTCCCTAAGTATTTGGAAACTGGTGTTTGAATGAGAATTTTGAAGGCCATCTAGAACAAATAAATGAAAGATTTGCTCTGTACATATACTTTTAAAAATGAAGTTATATGTATACATTCAGTGATTGTGTTAGCCATACTAACTGCCAACCATAATAACTTTTGCTTCAAGTAAGTATCCAAAGTGATCACTTTTCATTTTGGAAATTATGGGCAGATTTGAATACTAATGCTTGTGTTATTCAGCATTTATTTGTCTAATGATGCTATTGAAAGTACTGAGGCATCTCTTAGTGTAATTTAGTACTTGGTGTGAGTGAGATTTGATGACCACCTTGTACCTTGGACTCCTTAAATTAGCTATGATGTAATTGTGTTGTGCTATCGAGTGCAGGGAATAACAAATAAAGAGGCTTTTAACTCTTGATTTCACTTCAGCGGGTCCCACTTTGATTTCCATTTTTTAGTGTGGGGATGATGTGCTCCCACTGATCCTTCTGTAGTGGTTATGATAGTTCACAAAGAAAAATACCTGTTTTTCTCCTCTATTAATTCCTCTCAGTTATGCAAGTTTAAAAACTCTCTTGTAACAGAGCTTGATTTCTCACATTCATATGGAGTTGCCATGGATGTGGACAAAGATGGCCCTTTCAGACTGCTTCTCACAACAGAAGTGCTGGGATTTTAGGAACCCCAATAACACGTGATATTACTGAGCCCTTATGGGAAGGGAACAATTGTGATATCAAATCATCATTTTTAGACTGATATATTAGCCCCTTTAATACATACTGGTATTAGGATGTTTTGTCTTTACATTTGCAGATTATATGACACCTTTAAGCTGGGAGTACTGCATATAAGGGATTACTTTGATTGCTTTAAATATTTTAAGGTTTCTTATCTAGTGAGTATAATTGAGGTTTTGGGTAAAATATTTTCTTTTTTTTTTTTTTTTTACCAGAAAACACTTGCTTTTTTTTTACAGTGGGAAAGCTGTTTGCCATCTGTAAAGCATCTTTCCTATACATTATTAGTTTGCTCCTTTGTGCTCTCAGTTAAGAAAATTCATCCCTGCCTGATCTCTCTAAAAAGTAAGTTTGAGGATCTGTTGTCAAGTACGTACTTCTTTATCTTTGACTATCAGAAGCTTAATGCAAAAAGGCTTTTTGTAATTACTACTTCAGAACAAGTAGTTGATGGGCTAAAAATTGCTTGGTAAAAGTCTCTGTGCAGTATTAAAGCATATTGAGATAGAATATAATTCAAAGTCTATACACAGTCCAAAAAGACTCCAGGAAGCCACAGTTGTTTTAGAGAAACTAGCCTGAAATTATTTTAAGAAGTCATGATTAAAAAACTCAAATTGATTTTTTTTTTCTTTGCTTATGTATTGTCCTTTATTTCCTGTAACTCGTGTTTAACGGGCCTCTGATGCTTCCCCTTTGTGTGACTTTCCTTTCATAGCTTGTATTACTTTTATTGCCTCTCTCTAGATCAAAGGCATAGGAAGAAGAAAATGGTGACTAGGAATGATGTCTGCGATATTTCACATTTTGACATTATTTTTCTAAATATTCTTACCTTGATTTAATGCAGTCTTTGCCTGTTATAATTTTAGGAGTCACTGTAGATAATTCTTCAACCATCCTGGGTATCCCAACCTTTCTTACATTCATGCGAGTTAGCGCTTTGCCAGCCCCAATGATAAAAATTCAAATATATTTAGGGATTCTAAATGCATTTCAGCTCCTTTCTTTAAATTTTATCTGCCATCTGGCTATTCAAGCTAGTATAGCTTATATGTTTATTTTCTTCAGAAACTTTGAAAGCTAGAGGCATGACTGTTTTTCTGAAAGAATGCCGAATTATCGCATGGCTACAGGCACTGATGATTTTAGAAAAAAACACCAAACTTTGTGAGTAAATAGTAACCCACTTCCACATTTCATATGCTGGCTTTCAGAAGCCTCGTGCTTGGGGTCGCCTTGCACAGGATGAGATGGAATGCCTGGGCAGTGCGGGGATGCGCATCCTGTAAGCACTTCAAACTACTCTCTCAATTCCATTTGCTATTCCTGGGGGAAGCCTTTTGCCCTCAGGTGTAGAGTTGGAGAGGTAGGCAACATGTGTATATTTGCAGGCAATGATCCCTCAGATTGTACAATTTTTGCCAGTGTACACTGAGTCCAAGGGAAACTGAGACAGCTCCTGCCTTTTATACGGATTCCCACAGCCCGCTGGTGGTTGTGGCTGCAGTTCTCACAAGGAGTGGCTCTGCTTTGTTGTAGGTATTAGCATCAACTTCTCCACAGTGCTGTGATGTCTTTGTCCTCCTCCTCTTCCCATGCCAAATCTCTCCCTCATCCACAGGTTTGGCCTCTTTCAATAGTGATGGCCTTCTAATGCAATGTAAGTAAAACTTATGATGGTGAAATTCTTTTTGGTAATGACTGCATAGCTCAATATCCTCTTCCATTGATCTGTCAGTAATTACCCTTATGTTTAGAAATACAAGAATAAAAGGATATTTAAAAGTTGAATGGGCCTGGAAGATGTAATTTTAAAGTGAAATTGTACATTGTCTAAATTCTGTTTGAAGGTACAACTCTATCAACCAAGGGGGAAAAAAGTCAAAGGAGGGCATGGTTTAGATTTATAAAATCTTAAAACTGTGGCTGTTGTATTTTCCTTTAATTTTTAGCATACACATTGCCACAGGTACTTGTAGCAACAAAAAAATTGGTAAATTTAAGTACTTCTGCAGCCCAGCATCATTTTCAAAGAAATGTGAAAACCTTTGAGAAGTGTTATTTCAACAGAGCAGTTCATTTCTGTAATTGGTCAGACTTATGAAAAGTCATGGATTTGGTGTCTAGTAACAGCCTGAGTTATCTTCTAACTAAATAAAGCAACCTGTTTCAGGCTTGACCTCATTTTCATATATCCATTAGGAAAGCCAGTGATTGTAAACACAGATGGTCTAACACATCGTGTCATGCTGCTGCCCTTGTGTTGGAACACGGCTGAATCTTGCATTGAGAATGAGGATTATTATGTCAAATGAAGTACCTAATTAAGAACAGATTTCAATATTTAATTACTACACAGTAGCTTATTAAAATATTTGCACAAGTGTTTATGATGTTTGGTGGATTAAATACCAATATATTTGTTAACTGGAGAGCAACTTGCATTGCTCTTGCATCAAAACCAAGAGTTACCCCTGTGATATTACAGAGGTTTTGTAGCCTGGAAAGACAGATTTAATCGTTGTGCATCTGGGACAGTATCTGGAGAACTCAGAAGGATTTGGGAGGCAGGATACAGTCAGAAGGTACAGGGAGAATCTGAGTGGACAATCTAGTAATCTTTCTTGTAGGACTACTAGATTCCTAAATCAGAAACAGCTGGGTAAAATCTCTGTTTCCAGCTTAGCTGAGCATCTTCTTCACTGTTTAGCATTTGGAGGGCTAAAGGGATCTATGGAGACTCCCACAGCCACACTAGGATGTGCTCATGTTTACAATACACTGCAATTCCTCCCCTGAAATCACAGATTGATGCCATGGGTGGTTTATTTTCCTGAGTTTAAGGCATTAAGCTTATGAAGTCTGTTATGTTTCAAACCAGAATGCACAGTTAGTATTTAAATAGACAGAGTTGAAATTAAAACAGATGATCTTTTAACCTAGACCTTTGAAGAACTTTGTCCCACCAACTTTGTCCCTCTTTCAAACTATGTGCAAGGGACACATTTCCTTCTCCTGCAACATTTCATCTTGGTATATGGTGAAGATCCCTTACTGTATTCATGCCACTGGCTTTTTAAGTGATAAAAATAGAAGAACAATGTCTGTCTTTTCCAGCACAAAAATGTTTCAATATTTGTCTTCTCTTCTGGCAGCTCATTTAGAAATGATAAACAAACATCTCATCACTCTTTTCCTTTGGGCCCTTTTCCTCCAGATGAAAGGAAAAATTCCACCATTCAGTTCCCTAAACGCTGCTTCTTCTGAGGAAGTCATCGTGGCCTCAAACTCTTACATATGGTATTGTACATACATACTTAATGCTGTGGTCCTGGGAGAGATGTTAGCAATTTATATCTCCATCTGCAATAAGTTATGACCACCTGCATCAGCTCAGCCGTGTGCTAGTGTGCAAGCCTTCCTCCATTCCTGCTTCCCAGATTGTCAGTTCTGGAGGGAGTGTAGTGCCTTCAGAGACTGATGTCAGCCTGATACCCATGACCTTCCACAAGAAATGTGGTCAATCAAGGGCACCATCCACCCCAGCAGAACGGGTGGGTTAACCTTGGGGGAAAAAAATGTGATCTGTTGGTGATTAATTTGGGGAAAAAAAAAAAAAAAAAGGAGCATCAGTGTTCATAGTCTGAATGACTTCTTACAGGCTGTTCAGAGAGCTCTGCACAATATCATGGTCCCTCTTGTACTGCAGGTATTTGCATGCTCTGATTGTAGAGCTGCTAGATGGGGCCTCTGTCAAAAAAACAAGGCAATCACTTTTCATGCATATTTCTAGTTAAATCTAAGTTAAATTTTCCTTTTAAACAACTTAAAATGAGATTGTAGCTTGTTGTCACCAAATGTTAAGTTATCATAAAATAAATACTTTAGATTTCTACAGCAAGGAGTTAACAGATTGATGGAATGATAGTTTTGGACAGGAACAGAATTTTAATGTTTATTAAATCCAGCAATATTCCTTATAGAGTTACACTCTTTAGAGCATTTGTTTTCTCAATTTCTTTTATTTGGAATTAAATGTGGCTCTGTATATTTGATATTTCTCTATCTCATTGTCAAAGGAACAAAAGACATTATTGCTGCTCAGTGAAAAGTCTTTTTTTTGTTATTTCCCTGATAACTTCCACACAGAAGTCTCAAAGACCTTTGATATTAGAGACGCAGCTTTGCATCACCCTCAGAGACCAGCAGCATCATGATCAGTGTCTGAACAATAAGAGAGAGTAGTCAGGCAAAGAGAATTTAAATAACTTGACTAAGCAGACAAACAAGCTTGTGGCATAGCCAGAAAGAGAATGCGGGGCTGTTTTGTTTAGAGGAGAAGTGTTAATTTTTAATTTTATTTTTCCCCAGGAAATAATTCCCTGAGCAACATAATTTCAATCATTCTGAAACGATTTGCCGGTTTGACTAGGATTTATGCAAAGGTTTTATCTAAAAGTCCAAAAAAAAAAGATGGGCTTGATTCAGAAGTGCTGAAAAAAACGTTTTCACCCCGGAGAAGGCAAAGTCTCTCCCTCCCCTTAATGGAAGGAGGAGGGAAGGAGAGTTCATGCCTGCAGGGCTGCAAGTGAGGTTCCTGGCCTCTCAGGCAGGCAGCACAAATGAATCTTCCTATTCCACTCTTGGACTATTACATAAAAGTATGACAACAGATTTTTATGGTAAAGTCTTTTGCTACATTCGTTTTCCAGAAGGACTTTGTCTGAACAGGCTGGCTTTGAAATAACCCTAATGAAGTAGTTAGACTAAGTGTTAGAAAGACGGAGAGAAGTGTTCAAACTCTATCTAGCAGAGGAGAAAGAGAAACATAGGGTTTTTTGGTTGAAGAAAATATGATAGGATTTGATTTGTTTGTTATAAAAATTGTTTACACAGGTTTTTTTTTCCTAGGTTTCAGTCATATGTACTTTCCTTCATGGCTTCATGTTGTTGCATTATCCTTAGAAACATATGCCAGGGTGCAGTGAGTTGGTTTTGTTACTAATTCTGAAAAAATCAGCGATAAAATTTTTGACTTATGTCACCTAATTGGGCCTGATTATTCTGCAAATGTATAAATCACTGTGTTTCTGATTACATCTCTAAGGATGAGCCAGGTCTTACACCTCACCTGCAGCTGAACGAATACTTCTTTGCCTCCTTGGAATCTTGAATAAATTTTCAAAAATAGAGCTGTGGATAATGCTTTGTGGATACCATAAACCAGGACATTTGGGAAGCTGATTTAACTCTGTCAAAGGAATGAGAGAAGTGGATGTTTTTCTATTGTGCTATAGATATTTGGTGCATTATATAAGTTGTTGCACAACTGGAAGCAAACTCATGGAGTTTCACTGTTCATTTATCCCTAACAGTATAGCTAATCGTTATAGTCAGTAAACATTTTCCCTATTTATACCAGTCCTGTCGTGAGATCTCAGCTTGATTTCCAGGCCTGGCATATTAGTACAAGGTTACTGAGGTATGTAGGAATTACTTTGAAAATCTAATTATTTTTCCTGCTCAAAGAGTAGAACATACTGCAGTGCTGGAACTTGGGAGAAATTCACAGTAGATAATGTAAGAGTTTTTTATCCCCTTCTCTGTACAAATGTTTTAAGCATCTTTTGCTGCAATTTGCTTGCCTACTTTTTCATAATATGTAGTTAATTCTGTGTGAACAAGTTCAGGCCATTTGATTTTTAACAATCTGCTCCATGTAGATGACATTCACATTGGTTTTTTTACCAAGACTGTCTGGCAATCTGCTCTTTTCTAATTCTAATGCAGTGTTGTAAATGCTTTAGTGCAGGGGCTTTGTTCTATCAGGGTAAGGGAGAAAGAAAAAGTAGAAGGTGAGTTAACCTTGGAAGTTTGACTTGAATATTTCTCGTTGGTCCTGTCCTAGGAAAAAGCATAGGACATCTGGACACAGTTCAAATTGTTGTAATCCTTTTCTGGCCCATGGAGAAAGATATTATTTAAGCTTAGTAGCTCTCAGGAAACTTGAGGTTCATTTCTCTGCTTTAATATTTATGCCATCTGATTGCAAGTGCATTCTTTCACATGACCCTGTTTCAAAGGCTTGTCAGATACTTGACTGGTTTATTTAATTCCCTTGGGTACCTTGAGCTTTGAAGGTGGGTATAATTTTCTTTATCTCTGTATCCTCAGAACAGGAGCACAAGCTATTTCAGATAAATGACTTTTTAAATGCAGCCTTTTTGGGAACAGTTAGATATTTTTAATTGTCTTTTTCCCACCTCAAACTGAATAAAATTGCTTTCTTGGGCCTATGAACAACCTGAAATGAATTCACTGGCCTTCCTGTTTGAAGACTGTTGTTGTTTTTGTGCTTGCCATAGCAGTTCCTTCTTCAATGCTTAAAAGAATATTTGCACTCTCCTTTTTTTTTTGTGAAGAGAGTTCACAAAAGGAAGGAAGTTAAAAAAGACCAACGCTAAAGGGAGGTAGTAGCAATAAAATCCTAAGGTTCAGAGTAACAGTATTATTTTGGCTAAAGAATTTTGAGAGAACTTAAACTCTAAATCATGCCTGAGGGCTACATCTTTTGTCAGTTGAAATCTTGGAGCTGAAAAGGAAACAGGTAGTTGAGCAAGTAAGCTGAAGAACGTGAACAGAGGAAAGGAGTAACTAAGTTGTGAAGGATCTTGGAAGGAGCTTAGGTGTTGGATGGAATGGCTTTGGGCAGTGATGGAGGACATTTGGCAGGCATCAAAAGGCTATGTTTATTGGACAGCAGTTACACATGTTGTATGTATTGGTTGTGTTAGCAACAGGTTGAGGTGGTACCTGACAAGTGAGCGCTGGGGAAAATACAAATGTCACTATTTCCATGCTGTGCTTCTCATGTCTTTGCAGTCCAGAGGTTCATAGGTTTGGAAATAACTTAGTCAAGGTTTTTCAGGCAGTTTTACTAGGAATCTCTTTAGGTGTGGGCACAGTCCCAGGGTGAACCGCAGAGGTTTTTTTGACCAGTCCACAGAGACCAGATTAGTTGTTGAAGGAAAAAAACAAAAGGATGAGTACTCCGTTTCTAGCATTTCAATAACAACGATTCTTTGTCTTGCTTCACGTGGCTTCCAATTTGAACACGCTATCCAGAAAAGTTTTGTTTCATTTTTATAGAACAAAAATAGATGTTTAGGGATTTGCCTTTGTAGTCGTGCAGAAAAGTGTTAGCACAGCTGGGAAGTAAACTTTGAGCTCCTCGTTCCCAGACTAGAGACTAAACTGAAAGACTTCTCTCCCAGTGTTTACAGATCCTTCAGTGATACAGATAAACATTATGGTATGAAATACAATTCAACTGATTTACATCAATAGGGAACTGACCTTTTATAAGAAGATAAAACTTCAGAGTTTGATTATCCACTTGAAATCTATTTTGATTTCTAAATACAAGGACTGTAATCCAGCAGAGAGAATGTCTATTGCAGATTAAAATCCGTCTTGTTTCATTCTATATCTGCTCTATCTTGTAATAAGGTTATACAGAGAGAAGGCTACTTTTTTTTTTTTTTTTTTGTAGTCATGCAACAGTCTGTTGGGTATTTGGATTCCATGCTTGTCATGTGTCATAGTGGCATCTGTTAACCCTGTTAAGCTTGTTTCTTACAGAAAGACACACTATATGTGATTATGGGCTGGGGGAAGAAAATGAACAAAAACACTGCAAAATTAATTGTAGGACTATGCTCAGTGAATAGAAATGATAATGAAAAATATGTCATGGAAAAGGAAAATAAAGGAGAGAGGAATGATAGCAAAATGACATTTAAGAAGAGATGAGATCTGGATTTGATTTTCATGGTTGTTGTTACTTTTAATGATTCAGTAATATTGAGGCTCAGCTATATGGGAGGCTTCTCAGTTGCCTGCATCTTCAAGAACACTGTAAAAAACCTGAACTAGAGGGACTGAAATGGGTATTTTGAAATCTTTTGTAGTATATATAATTTATCACTTTAGAGTGGTAGCCAGGAAAGGTTGTGACTGAATTGTGGAGTGGGAGTAGACCTTTCTTTTTTTCTCCCCGCCCCCCCTTTTTTTGGTTATTAATAATAATTGCCAGTCATGTGCCACTGCTGGTGAACTCTTGAATCTCTCTCTTCTGGGAGCCATATTTTTTGTGGCACTTTGACATGTTTAGCTGATTCTTCACCTGACATTTCATTAACTCATTGATCTTGATTTTTTTTTTTCTCTTACAGGGATGAAAACTGAGAGCAGCATATTGGTGTGCAGCAAGTGTGAGTGAGACCAGGTTTGAATTCAGTGACAGAATCCTTGCCTCCCACCAGCCTGCTGCTCCAAACATGCTAATGTGTCTTCTGGGATTCTGAGACTGCACTTAGAATTTGGCTAATAATACAACCCGTATAGTTTTCCCCATCATGTTAATGACTGCTGTTCTAGCACATGCTCTTGCATAGGAAAGCAGTAAACCTGACTGAGGAATTGATTTGGCTTAAAAAGAACCTGGGAAACACCCCTGTTTTATTTTTTCAGCTAAATCATTTTTAGTTCTGGGTAGTTGGATGTCTGCCAAATGCTTTTAATGCTCTGGTACAATGGGTAAGAATTGGCAACAGAGATGTGAGATTTCTATTATTTCACCTCAGCCCTGCTGTGAATAAGTTGTTGTGAAAAGGGAGGAGATGCTTTGAGATGTTTTGCCTGTGTTGCTACTACTTGATGCCAGGACAAGCCTGCACCTGAGTGGAAACTAAGTGGAAGTTTCCCTCGTCTGGAAATCTCAGAAATCTTGCTTTTTTTCTGGTTTTAGAATAATTTTAAACAAATATTGTTTTTTGGTCTATGTTGAACACTTTTGAAGTTATATTTACATGTATTTTTTTCTCTGAATCTCTGTGTTTTCCTTTGCTGAGATTCTGCAGATGCCTTTTAGCACATGATACACTCAGGGAACATGAAGAGTTTCTTTGTTGTAGAGGAAAACAATGCACACAATGCACCTGGAAGTAGCATTAAATGTGTTATGGACAATCTAAGTAGGTCAGTCCTGACGGGGGTTGCAACAAACTTGGTTTCTGGTGAGGGGAGAAAAGAATAGTATGTCCTTCTTAGTGCTGACTAGGATGGAAAATGGAAAAGATGCTTTGCTCTTCTTGATTAATATTGACAGGAAATATAATTAAATCTTTAAATGAAGGTTTCTAGAGGTCCACATCTGTGTGATTCTGTTTTTCTCCAGTGTTAGGCTACAGTAGTCGAACTGCTGATTAATGAAACTACATTACACCTAAGCTAAATTTGAAATAACTTCTGGAGGAGCACTCTGTGATTATTTTTTAAAAAATTATTTTTATTTTTTATTAATTAGAGATACTTTTTGCTGTGTGCTGCTGACCAGAGGCAAGGTCAACTGCATTTATCTACAGCTTGAAGTGTGGGTGAGTTCCAGTTGTACTTTCAGTCTCTATTCCAAAGTGCAAAGGTCCCTTTTTGAACTATATTAGCAGTAGACTTGTGTTTTCGTTTTTCATAGTCATAATAATTCCCATAAAAAATGTATATATTTTCAAAACTTCTCATTAAGACTACTGGTTGTGGCTTTGACTCTGGCATTGTGTTAAAAGAGACATGACACAGTTAGGCAGTGCCACAAAACTGAAGGCACTTAAATACAACGGGTTGTTGTCAAGGTTTCTGTCTCCATTCAGAATAAGGCAGAATTTTCCTCACTGCAAGTTGCTTCACATGGAGACACTCTGCCAGTGGATAAAATTTCTTTGTTTGTTTGGTGATTGGTTTGTTTTTTTTTTTTTTTCACAGCAGCTGCAGTACTGCATTTGCATTATCT
Source organism: Empidonax traillii (assembly GCF_003031625.1). NCBI lineage: Eukaryota > Metazoa > Chordata > Aves > Passeriformes > Tyrannidae > Empidonax > Empidonax traillii. The sequence continues at coordinate 112,472 of NW_020956254.1, read as the reverse complement.
GAGAGTGAAATTAAGCCCTTGAGCTGAAAGTTTGCAGGTTTGAGCATACAAGGACAATGTCTGAAAAGAGTGATAAAGATTGAGCAGTGCTATAACACTGCAGACTGTTTGATGGGTGCCATTAGAATGGACAGAGCTCAGCCTAAAGGCTTTTATAGGGGACAAAGGAATATCCCATACAGCTGTTACTAGACGTGTAAATGTCTCACTTTTTAAGCTCCAAGAAAATGACAAGCAAGGTGCAATATCAGCTGTGTTATCCAAAGTTCCACTTTTGGATCACAGTTCTTTATCCCATTGTCTCTTTGTTGCTGCTTTTGGCTTTTATCACTGCAATATTACATGTCTGTCTGCTGAAATGGCTGAATCCTGCCTTCTCCTCTAGTTCTTTGCCTGTCCTTTGCAGATGCCTGAGGGAGGGAGGAAGGAAGGAAATGGGCTTGAAATGAGGAAGGAGGTTAGGAGAGAGATTCATGAAATAACAGCTTCCTCCTAGTTACACAACTCTGAAGTTCTGGTCAATATTTTCATTTAAGACTCAGGAGATGAAATAGAGGGATTGCCAGACTTATGTATGACTTGAACATTTTTTAGATTTAAATTAGAAATAAAGATTATTTAGAAAGTTGAAGACATGACTTAGAAAAGTCAGGATACTGTCCAGAAAGGAGGAGTGGAATTTCTACATTTAGGAAGATCTAATCGACTGCTTTAATATTTGATGTAGGAACTTGGGATAATACCAGTTCTGCAGGAAAATATCTCTCTTAGAATTATAGCTGAGTTGGGCTGAGACAAGGACTTCGTGATGCTGTGAATAAAGCAAACCTGGCTGTGTGTGGAGTACAACCTGCCAGACATGTGGAGTCCAGTTTCTACTCTGTTCCCTGCAGCAGTTCCAACTGGAGGAGGATGTCCAGCTCTGGACACTGCATGGGCTGATGGATCCTGGCCAGCTGGAGAGAGCACAGTATAGGGCAAGGAGAATGATCAGTGACTTGAAACACAGGGAAAGTTTGAATAAACTGGGGTTGTTCGGGCTAGATAAAGGATTGAGATTAATTTAAAAATGGAGAACAAGGTGCTGCAAAGAGGTAGTGAGTACTCTGCCCTCCACGTCTAAGAGCTGGGACAAGAAATTATGGAGTTACACTGCTGCTAAACATATTTAAACACTGAGTTAAGATAAACCTACCTGGGAAGGATAGTGGCATATCAGAATGAATTAGCAGCAGAGGCTGCTGAGACTCCATATCTCTGCAGAGGAAATGTTAAGGAATGTGAACTACAGATCTGTCAGGAATGGTATAGTTATCATGATTCTCCCCTGGGGAAGGGATATGGACTAAGGGATTTCTTATGTCCGCTACAGAGACAGATTTGGTTTTTTTAAAACCTAAGTAACTCTGTTTGGCTGATGGTTGTTTTTTTTTTTTTTGTTTTTTTTTTCCCTCTCATCTGGGAAATAGAGATTAAGTAGGTCGAGACAGGATAGTAAAATCACAGGATAAATCAAGTGGGAAGAGGCCTCAGGGGGTCTCTTGACCAACCCTGTTCAAGGCAGGGTGAGCTGTGAGATCAGACATGGTTACTCAGGGCTTCAACCATTTGTGTCTTAAAAATCTCCGAGGATGAAGACACATAAGTAGCTGCTTTTACACTGACCTGCCAGTACCTCTCTCTCCCAGCTGATGCCCACCTGGTGAGTGTTTCTCCTCTTTCCCATACTAGTGCAATTGAACCCCCTGCAAAGCAATTCAGGAGAGTTCAGTCCCATAAACTACTGTTCTCCTTTACAAAATGCTACACAAAAATGAATACAAGACTTTTAAGGCATGTTTTTCTTTTAATGTTCCCGTGGATGTTTTAGGAGGCACTGGATTGAAAATAATGCTCGTGTTACATGAAAGAATTGAGGGAGCAATTCCATGGAGAAGAGCAAGGTAGAGGAAAACAAGATAAACAGGTACCTTGGGAACCACTGCTCAGTTGAATGAGTGGGAAAAAAGAAATGTGAAATAGAACATCATGGCTAGCTTTTGTATCAAAGGGAGAACGATATGTTTAAAAACAGGTTTTTTTTTTATTTATTACTTCTTAGCCACAGTTATTATTCTTCAGTTTGTTATAATTTTTCCAATTGTTCTATAATAGGATTGCTATGAGCAGGTACTCTTGCTCACAAATGGCTTAATCTACTTTCCCCTGAAGACAAAGAGACATTTCTATTGATTTTGGTGGGAAATGAATTAAGCCTTTTCTCTTTCAACTTGGCACCAGTTGTCATCACATGGAGCTATTGTTCAGGAGAGGGTAAGTAATAGAAAAATGGGAATGAATGTCTGATTGTGTTGCCCTAAATATGTTCTGGACTAGATCCCAACTAATTTTATATTTGTACGAACTGTCCAACACATTAAATTGTCCAGCAGTTTCTTCTCTTTCTTTGCTTGCTATCATCCTGAACCATTTTATTTGCTTGTCTTCCCACTGGACCTTCAAGCTCTGTTGTCCCTCACTTTGCTTGTCGCCTCAACAGTTTGTGGCCCTCAAAGTGGGGATGGAGTTCTCATCGTGCAGTGGGTTTAACAAGCACCGCATGAACTTGTGATGTCTCCCTGTCCAGACCAATCCTGCTCTTTTGTTTTTTGGATGATCCAGCTTCCTTCTTTAGCAGAGCTGCTGAGTTGAAAATATCCCCACAAACGTTCTCATTCCAGTGAGCTCCACTGCTGGAGGCCCATTTTATCCAACAGCTGGTCATACGTCATTGTAAAATTGTAAATGCTCAAAACTTTTGCTCCCATTCCCAGGGGTTCCCCCATTAAAATGATTTTGCATTCACTACCTGCCAACAGGGCCTGCAAGTGAGCCAGAAAAGCAGCAGATTAGGCATAACTATGAATTCTGAGTGGAACAGAGGGGTTGGAGATTGAATTTTTAGCTGAAAAAAGTGGGCCTTTCATTAGAAACAAAACTGAGTACCAAGTGCTCTGTGGGGCCTTTATATTGAACTGTAGTTCACAATTAGCACCTCTGCTGTTTTCTCACCATGGGAATAGAAATCCTCCAAAAAGTCCATTGTGTTAAGATTTGCCCTCCACATTTTGGAGATCTTCTTCCAGCCAGATCCTCTTATTTCTGTAGGCAGAGCAAGTCATTGTGACTTTCTATTTAAAAAGAAGCTGGGCATTAACTGCACCATTCCAGTCTTTTCCCTAGGCTTGTAATCAATGGATCTAAAGTTTTAATCCTTTCAGTTTTACAGACCTGCAGAAATAAGTAATGAGAGAAAAGCCTCTTGCATATTTTCACCTTTAAGTGCCCAACTTTTCAGCGTTATGAACAGACCGATTGTGTAGTACAACAGATGCTGTGGTCTTTCATCCTTCGTAACAAGGGAGGAAAAAAAAAAGTCAATTACACATTTGCAACCTGGAAATGTTTTCTAAGGAGTGAAGCTATCTTTCTATAATGAATATTTATAATATGGTTGTTTCAGTTCTTAATTTTCACTAACAGCGTTTCTCTTCCATTTTGCCTCCATAACCCATCCTGGTGAGCATGGCAATTTGATCTTTCCTGTGATGGAATTTGTTGACACATATGAGCTTGTGTTTCTAGTAACAGGCCATTTCTTTCAAATGATTTATCTGTTTTCCTTTCTCTTGTGATAGCTTGGGCTCTGTGCTAATGATTGCCTGCTGATGGTGAAATGTAGTGCCACTATTCGTGTTTTGTTAAATTGAAATAATGATACTGTTATTTTAGTGTTTATTTCTGTTTGACAGGTGAAGAGGGCAATCACCATCTCTTATTTACTATTAAAATTCACTTAATGTTGTACTATGTTGTCTTTGGAGCTGTACTTAACTTAGGTGCTTGATACTGGAGAACTGTTAAGGAGGAGATAATTGAATACTATGTCAGTTTTGTGTAGCTGTTTGAGACCTGACACTAAGTATATAAATATGGAAAAAATATTTTGGTAGTTGACATAAAGGAAGAATTAAAATAGTTAAAAACAGGAAGACCAGGGCCACCAGTAACCTGTCAGTTTAGCCTTGTTAGAACTCAAACTAAGCAAAGGCATGGCAATATTTTCCCTCTTTATTTGTACTAGTTTCGTTCTGCTTTCATTTTTGAAGAGACAGAAAACAGAAAAAAAGCCCAGCTAGTATTCCCTTTCTGATAATCAGCCTATAAAACCAGTAGCTAGTGCCATAAATAACAGCTGTATAACTGCTGAAAGGTCTGGGAACTGAAATGTGTGGTGATGTATGATAGAACATTAAGTGATGGCTTTAAAATATTATTGAGGATACATTTTTTCTTCCTGAACGTAACTCTGGAAGAAAACAAGAAGGTGAAAAGTAATTAAAACAGGCTTTAAACCTGCTTGTTTTTTTCTTAAATTGGAGTTGAAATAGGAGCTATATATATATGTGTGAGTGTGTATGTGTGCTGATATACTTTTTTTCATGGGATTTGACAGCATAAACTTCTTGAGTTTAACATTCTGTACTGAGAGTACTTTAAAAAGTAATCAAATCAAGGAAATCATGCAAATTGGATCATACTGAAAAATTTTAAAAATTGCATATTTAAAGCATATGTAGGTAGCAAGACTTTTTAGTTGAAATATTTCACTTTTGGTTCTTCCTATTTCACAAAGCTTGACTTGAACTATATTCTCTACTGTGACAGAGCTCACTGTTGAGGTTTGGAGATCTTAGAAAGAACTGGACCATGTTACAGAAACAGAAGAAAATAATTTTTGTGACATTTATCTGGGGTAGTTCTTACATCAGAGCCACCTCAAAGGATGAGGAGTACAGGTCTGTAACAATTTGTCAAAAAATCTCAACCCTTGGAACAAGAGAAATTTCAGGAAAAATCACTGAATGACTAATTTCAGATATACGGACTAACAGCTCACAATTGAACAGGTAAAAGACAAGAAAAAAGTCCAGTGTATGTCCTCTATCTGGTTATTATTGAAAATTTTGTTTGATGAGACCTTCAGAATTATTGCTATGTTTTGACAGGGACAATTGTTCAATGACTTTTGAATAGTCCCTCATAGTTTACTTATAGTGAGAGTGGTCCCAATTCTTGAGCTGTACTTAAATTAATTTCTCTTTCCTTTTGTTGACTCCTGAAAAGAGACAGAAAGAATGATGGATCACAAGCAGCACTGCTGTTCTTCCAAGTACATGATCATGTGTTTCACGTTCCCTGGGGGAAGAAATGAAAATTCTGGCAAAAGTGACCTTCCTCATGTCATCACAGTGCTATTGATGACAGACATGTTTCTTTTATTTCCTTGCCTCTACCTTTACTGAATGGAGGTTAATCTGTTGGTGTTGCAAATTCATCCCCTGACCAGTTCACGGTATTTCACATTTTTATTATAAGCCTTAAGCTCACCTTTTCGCTCAGACACTAGATTTTCATTAAAAAATATCACCAGACCACACGCTGGTTTTTTGAACAGTAATAATATAGCAAGCTCTGTTATTTCTCATTTTTGGACTAGTCACAAAAAGAAAATTTAATATAAGGTTCAGTAAAATGCAGAATAAAATCCAACTTTTTTTAAAAATGACATTTTATAGAATTAATTTTTAAATATATATCTATTAATGTCATGAAGTTTTATGCATTGTTTCTATTTTCTTTCTGTTCTATATAAATCTTGAAATTGCTTTCATTTTTTTTTTTGGGGGGGGAGAAATATAGATGCTCTTTATAAGTTACAGTCAGGGGGGCATTAAGTACAAATAAACCTGGCAGGTACAGGTACCAAGATCAGTGTGACCTTTCACAGCTTAAAATACAGTTTTGTCCTGAAGTTTGATCTACACTCATGTAGTGCTATTAATAATAGTCTTGAGATTGTCTTTGCCTTCAAGAGAGGTTTTAAAAAACAGTGTTTTTATAGCATCTCATTTGGTGGTTTCTGTGCTTTTGATAGGTTCAGCCATGAAACTTCACTGGAAAGCAGAGGTAAGAAATTGTTTTGGAATCTGACCTTCAAATACAGCCACCACTGAGATTTTGAAGAAAACTACTCAAAACAGCGAATATTTTGATAAACTTGTGTGTGCTGACAATGTTGTACTGCCTGATCAGGTAATGCATTTTTTAATATGCTAGCAGATAATGATATGGAAGTACTATATGGTAGGAGTATTTAGATGCTTGATATAAACAGCCACTTTGAACAGGATGGGGCCCATCTCGTTGTTTCCCGTGAGTTTTCAAAGCTCAGTTATAATTATGAGCCTCAGCTGGGTTTAAAACACTGAATTGTAGATGAATTGTGTCACATCTCTTATGAATTTTTATTCCACTCAAAAAGCTTGGAATTCCAGATATGTCCTTTTTTTTCAAACTTGTTCACTGAGTCAGAGGTACAATTTTCTTCAAAAACTCGCAGATAACAATGTGACTTTTTCTATAAAATAAAGTACTTGGCATATCTCAAGTCTTTATAACCTGAGAGTTATTTGTAACTTGTAGAAAGTAGGGGGCAACTCAAGAAAATATTGCTGTATTTTCTTTTTCATGGCTTTTTTACTCATCCCTACCGTCAGTTGCTGTCCCATGGTACCTGGATGAAGGCTTCCCCTCAGCAGTCAGAAGAACTTTTTTTTTTGACAAAGGTCACTTTCAGAGCTTACCTGGGAACGAATAATGCAGCTATGAAAAGAATAACATCCTAATAGATGTTTGAGCAGAGTGACATTCCAGGGATCATCAAGGGTAGCTCAACTCTGAATGTGTTTATTGCTGAATTGGTCCTTGATCGGACAAAAATATCAGAAAAGGTGGATAATGTGGGATAACATGGGGATGAATTATGGGATATCATTCGCTAAATTTCATTTCCAAGACCTCTCCTTTTACTGTTGAGGCAAGCAGTGTGGTGTTTGTTTGTTTGTTTGTTTTGTTTTTGGGTTTTTTTTTGTGTGTGTTGTTGTTGTTGTTTTTGTTTTTTATTTTAATACTTCAAAACCCCAACAGACCCAAATCCCTAACCATAAGCCAAAACACCAATAAACCAAAATAAATCCCAAACCCCAAACCCATAGGGTTTAGTTCTTAACTTTCACTATTAGCTAAAAGCTCTGCTCTGGCTCTGACTCACACCTCCTTCCCTCACAAGTCCCCTGTCCTCCCTCTTTATGGGCTTTGGAGGATGGGCAGGCACAAAACACAGTCCAGAGTCACTTGGTTGAGATCTGGTGCCTCAGTCACACCAGTGCTGCTTTACTACCTGAGAAGCCCTATATTTTCCAGAAGAAAGAAGGAAGGTCTTGATTCCCTTCTTGGAAGACCAGTGTATGCTTGAACAGATTATTCCCCTGTATCATTGCTGTCCTTAAAGCCCCAAAGCAAAATTTATATACTGCAGCAGCATTTTGCTGCCCTGAAAGAGAATTAGTTTATACAATATCTCTGTCATGTGAATAAGACATAAGTCTGAAACACTGATGTTTTGTGAAGATTGCAAAAATAAAAAAGGTAAACCAACCATGGAACAGGAAGTGATGCCTTTAGAAGCAGTCTTTTTTAAAGTATCGCAGTGGGTTTTGTTCTTTTTCTTACATATTTCTTGTGTTTTCTGTGTCTTTACTTTAGTAAGACTCTGGCCTTTCCTATTTTCTACAAAAAGAATAGTAATAATAATTTAAAAGGGCATTTCAGCCAGGAATCACTAAACATTTTACAAATACCCACTAAATATCATAACTTTGTTTGTCAGATTGAGGCAGATATTTATGGAGCTCACATATCAGAAGCATCACTTTTGTACAATATCATCAGTACATACGTTGTTTTATACCCGCTTCTTTCCTTTCAAGCAGGAGAGTCAGCTCATTCAGTGTTCAGGATGGACAAACTACTGAAGATGTGACTTTCTTGTTTGTTTTATTTGTGAGTAGTTTTTAAGCTGAGAAGAATCTTCTCTATTTCAATCAGCTGCTTCTCCATCTTCCAGAGGCCCAGGAGGAAATCTGATAAAGGTATTTCCTTTGGGGAATGTCATATTTTGGAAAATATTTTGGATAAAGTTGTCTCAGGATTTTAATTCTGCCAAAATTTTCAACTTTAACTTTTTGGGTGTGGCAAATGAACATTTTAATGTAGCTATAATCTAGCGTCAATCATGTCTCATTTCTGACACAGCTTCTCATGGAGACTTTCAGTGTAGTTCTGAGAATCAGAATTCTTCTGATGGCTTTAATTCTGGCATTGCTTGACTTTTTAAAGCATGACCTTACAAAATTTCTCCAGTACTGAGGCTGTGAGTTAGAGCATCTCTGTCCCAGCAGGTTTCTGCCAGATGACATCCAGAACTAAGAGAGTCGTGTGTGCTCTATGCATGAGCTGCTTTGTGGGTACTTGTAGACAGACTTTTTCTATCGTAAAACTGATTAAATCAAAACATTACAAGTTCCCAAATAGCCTCAAACAATAATAGCTAAATGTAAAGCAGGACAATTATCAGATGGATTTTCAAGACACGCTAACAGTCTTCTCACTGCTACTTTTTCCTTTTCAGCCTTGAGGTCATATTTTGTCTGTATGTTTTGCTGAGTGCCTTATAAGAACTCTATAAATAAAAAGTTATAACCGTGCGTTTGCATTTTCCTTGATTAAAATGTGATGTAAATGTATTTAAAATGATATGCAAATGATATGAAGGCTCCAGGCGGTTTTTTTTTTCCAGCAAGACCCTCTGCATTGCAAAGGTTGTTAACAGAGCAAGGAATTAAGAAAAAAAAAAAAGAGAGAAAAAAATATCAAGTCAGTACTAGAAGCAAGAGGGCAATGAAGGAGATATTTTACAGTTATAAAATGGATTTTGAAAGATGAGGCAAGACATGTTAGTACAGAATTCACTCTTTCCCAGTAACCATTATAAGGAATTACCTACATCCTTGGGTCTTTTACTGAGGCTTGCTAAGTATAATGCACTTTACGTTTTGTACTGGCTTGAGCTTATGTATTAGGATGCAATTAGCTGAGCTATGTTTCTGAAACATCAGTCTTAGTAACATTCATTGAAGGAATTTATGGTTTCAATGCTTTCTTGTCTGGAATTTGGCATATCACAATTTGGTAGTATATTAAGTTGCGATAGGAGCCTTTATGATGCAGTTTTAAGACTCAGGCTTATGAATTAAGAGACAAGAATGTCCATTAAAAATGTGGTACACTATTCACGGATCAGTTCTCACAAAGGGCTGGGTACAAACTCACTTTTAACACGGGGTTTTAACATTTCCAAGCTCTGCACCTTCTGCTTTAATGATGTTTTATTGAGGTGTTTTTTGAAAGCATGATTTCTTGTTTTCTCTGTTCTGTGTGTGCGCATGCACTTATAAGGATGTGTGTGTGCCAGTGTGTGTGTCGGTGTGAACAAGATGAAATGACTGTTCTTGAATCTCTAAGCAATGGAAAATCAGATATTGCTGAATTACATCATTATCCACTCCTTACTGGATTTGTATCTCCATATAAAAACATAATAGGATGAGACTTTCAGGCTCATTCTGAATGCTCTACACTTATTCTTTTAGTTTAACTGCCTTTAGAGCTGCTTTTGGTCACTGACTTGGCATAAATAAGGCATCAGGATCATACTACTGAACCAGTTTTGCAATAGTTTGCTGGAGGAGGTACAGGGGCTGTGACTGAAATTGTCTAGAGGCACTTCCTTGTTAACAAAGAAGTCAAAACTTGCTTAAGCCTTCTTAGCTAGCACAGAAAATTCCCATCAGTATAATACCTGCTGCAGGATTGTAAGTCTCAGTTGATTATGGATAAGGCACTTGAAGGTCAGAATAAAATACTTCATCAGGTGTTTTTATTTAAGCAAGAACAGAACTGTAATCCTGATTTTAACTTTTGCATATTCATTTATCTCACCACTTAGCTAAATATCTGTCATTGCAGCAGATTATGTGTTTAAGAAAAGAAACACCTTTCTTTTCTGGGGCTGGAAGATTTAGAAAGGGTAGAAAGGTATATGTGACCTTTGTGATATCTTTCTTTTTGTCCACAGAAGAAGGCTCAGCAGTTCTGAGATGCAACAGGATAAGTCAGATGCAATGTGCTATGGAGAGGATCAAATTCTGTGGCAACTGGATGTACAAGTTAAAAGCTGACTTGGCAGGTACTGGTCCCAAAGCAGTTAATTGTTTCTAGCAGCTTTTCCTTTGTTTGCTCTTTTTAAAGAACATTTTTCCTGGGTGACAGAGAAACCAATGCAAATATGCATAATGAATGTTGCTTTAGGTTTTTCAGGCAGGACACAGGGCTTTCCTAACAGTATGTGACAACTCAAGACATTTCCCATAGCTCAGACTGAACTGGAGTCACAGCTGTGGTAAGATTTGGCCTTAGACAAGAATAAATAAACACCCATGAGAAAAAGCCAGGTTATGTGACAGGTACCTTCTTAGGTCAGCCACTGCTAACACGAGAGAGATTAGGAGAAATTCCTTTTATGATTTAGTGTGGTATTCTATTTTCTCCCCCTGAATGTTATCTCGATTAAATTAACTGTGGAAAACCTGCCAAGGTCTTTAAGACATATAAAATAAGGTACGCCAATAAAGTAAAAGGTATGTCAGTAAAGTTCAGCATGTTTGTACTAATAAAATCAGTGATTCAAGAAACTCACACTTCTGTAGTCTTTGAATGAGAGAACTTGTTCACTAGGTGTGAGTGAGTCACATTGCATGCATGTCCAGGCATTTCAGGGTTTTATGTGCATGAGGCTAATGTTGTTAGAATGCTACTGAGCTCATAAGGAATGTAGAAGGAAAAAAAGTTCCTCACCAAGCTTCATATATTTTTTGGGAGGAAAGGAAATCTGTAGAGGAATTCATCACGTATGACCAGTATATTTAAATTGCTTGCAGTGATAACAGAACGAGACATTAATAACAGATAAAGGGGTTCCTAGTTACACACTTAAAAGCTTATTTAAAGAGCCTAGATTAGATCATAGATCAACACAGCCTCACTGGAAAGAGCACTCATCTTACACATAGGGCTACACACTGCAGCACTTAACCGAGACTTTGGTGAGATAAAGCTGTTTGGCTTTTAAGTCAACCTTGAGATGACTTTCCCTTTAAAAAAAAAAAACCCACTTTGATTATGTATTTGGTTTGCATGCTAAATAAGCTGCTCTGCTAAAAATATACCCCTGCAAGGAGCTTATGTCATCTCCCCCCAAATGTGTGACAGATAGTGAAAGACAGGGAAGGCAGAAGAGGCAATATAAAACCCCAAGTTTTAATTTTCGTCGGGGTGAATTGAAAAGTTCGTATTAAATTATCTAACATTTAGAGGACAAAGGCATTAGCTTTTAGAAGACAGTTAGCAAATCTATGACAGCTAGAGGCCAGTTCTACAGGTGGCACGGACACGCACACTTTGCTGGACTTTGTTCATTTTGTGCTATTTTACAGCAGCCTCCAGTGCTCCCCCATAAGCCTTGTGACCTTTCTACTTATTTTAAAAAAAACACAGCAAAGTGAGGTATAAAACCTGTGGCAAATGCGATTGACTCCTCAACCCCGCTCGCGTTGTGCACCTTCAAAACCAGGTGCAGACTTGGCCGTCCTGGGCAACAAGTTGGATCTTCAAAGACCCGACGTGCAGTGGAGTCGCTGGCTGACCCTGCGCCTGCAGACAGCACGCGTTGAGGAGTGACAGGTACAATGGATGGATATTTCTTTCTGCCCTGTTTTAAAAGGATATGCCCTCCAGATAAATTTGAGCACTGTCAGAACTGACACCTTTCTCAGGAATTAACAGGAGGCAAAGCTCTGAAATGCCAGATTCCCAGTAAATTCTCTCAGCTTTTCATTATTTCCCCGGTTGTAGATACTTACCCCAGGAGACTTTAAACGGCCTTTTTATTGTTCTAAGGAACTTGCTGGAGTAATTTAAATAGGTAGGAACACCGTGTTCTCTGGATGGGAAGTGAAGGAGCCATGATAGGGCTATTATTTTACTAGAAGGTAAAGGATGAAAATAGGCAGTGCTTAAATTTAGAATTCTCCACCACTAATGAAACTCCAGCTCTGCCCAAGGGCTGTGGAGAGTAGGGCAGTTTTCAAAGGCCTATTCTTTTTTAGTTTACTGCATTGTGGTTTTTTTTTTTTTTAATCTCCTCAACAGGGATCAGAAATGGAAAAGGAAACCTCAACAATGCAGTTCAACCCCTGGGGAAGCAATGCTGATTAATGGACAATTTTATGGCTCATTTGTAAAAAGGGAAACTCTAACAGAGTACTCTGTTTACTTTGTCCAGACAATTCATATCAGCATTTCCGGGAAAAAAAAAAATGTTTGAATATCTTAAATACCTTGGGAAAATAAGCAAAGAGCTTATGGACATCTGCAATGAAGAGTACAAACTACTGGAGGATTTATTACAAACATTGCATGTGCTGGAATGGTCAGATTCCTGCAGATTTTCCTTTAAACTTGTATTCTTTCTATGAATTTATTTCTAAATGTTACTTTGGAGTTTAGGGATGAGTTTCCCTCTCAGAGAAGCAGAGTTTACAGACCTACAGACAGACAGGCCTACAGACCTGCAGCTGGTTTGGGGGGCTTAATGACTCTTTGGAGTTTATCTGTATCTCTTTGTGTTCTTGAGCTACTATGGTTTCATTTGCCATACTGCTGACTAAGTCTGGAATTAGAACAGCAGCAACAGGCAATTATGCATTTCTGGACCTCAGTAAAGAAGCTCTGGCTTCTTTTTTGCCCAAAGTTTTGATTCGGTTACCTATCCCAAATCCTCTATCCCTCCCTAAAAAAGAAAAGGAACATTAAAAAAAAAAAAAAAAAAAAAAACAGATGTGAAGAGTTAGATTAGCCTCTGCCAAATTGTATACAAAATGGCTGTCTTTGGCACCGAACTGATAGGACTAGGACTTTCAGATTGTTTTCAGATGTGTTATGGCTATCAGGAGATGTCAACTGACTGGGGATCGCACACTGGGAAGAGCAAAAGGTGAAAGAGAAAAGTCAGAAACAAAGAAGAGGTATTATACAAGGAGGGGTGAGTTGTGAGAATACTGGTAGAAATAAAGAGAAGTATCAAACACCTCCTAGATTTTGCCAAAAAGAGGAAGCAAATAGTGTAAACCACAGAGGACAGTCCCTTAAGATACAGAGATCTGTATGTGAATGTATACATATTACATACGTATGGTGAGGCTCAAGACACTCCAAGTGCATTGGAGTGAAAAGCTTTATTGAAAACTTTTCTGTTTAACACCACCACCTACTGCATCATGGACATTAAAATCAGTTTAATGTTACACTTAGCAGCCACGAGGTTTGCTTTTCTTTTGGTAGTGTACCTAAGTTACAGATACTTTGCTGAAAAGTTGCAGAGAGCCTCAAGGTAAACGTGAAACCTGCAGTAAATACATTCTTAGTAAATGTAGACAGAAACTCGACACTTTATGGATGCCTTTATTTTTCATAGATTCTGTTACTTGCATGTTTTCACAGAACAGTTGAGGTCAGAAGGGACGTCCAGAGACTGTCTACTCCAACTCCTCAAAGTAGGATCAGCTACGAGGTTGCTTATAAGTAATCAGGATTTGTGTTACCTCCAAGAATGGAGGCTCCACAACCTCTCTGGGCAGCCTGTTCTACTCTTTGGGCCCCCTCACAGAAAAAGTGTTCTCGTATGTTTGAATGGAATTTCCTTTTAGTCAATTTGTGCCTGTTGCCTCCTGTCCTGTTATTGGATACTACTAAGAAGAACCTGGCTTCATCTCCTTAACGCCTCCCCTCCCCACCCCCCCATAGCATTATCCTCTCCAGAATGAATAGCCCCAATCTTCTCAGCCTCTCCTTATCTGTCAGATGCTGCAAGCTCTTACAATCATCTCTGTAGCCTTTTGCTGGACCTGCTCTTGGGTCTCTGCATTTCTCCTGTCCTGGAGAGCTCAGCACCAGTCACAGATTTCCAGATATGTGCTGACACCTGCTTATCTCTGCTGTAGAGATGCACTACTGATTTGTGGTCACCCTGGTGTCCACCAGGAGCCCCAGGACTTTCTCTAAAAACCTGCTTTTCAGCTGGTCAGTCCCCACCTTATTCTGGTGCAGGAGATTATGGCTCCCCAGAGGCACTTCCCTCTGTTGAAGGGAAAGTTTCTCCATTGCTCCCATTTCACCAGCCTGCCCTTGTGCCTCTCTGTGGCAGCACAGCCAGCTGGTGCATCAGCCCTTCTAGCTGTGCATCACCTGCAAATTTCAGAAGGTGCACTCTGTCCCACCGTGAAGATGTTGAACAGTGCAGGCCCCACTGCTGTTTGTGAGGATATTGTGGCAGACTACGTCAAAAGCTTTGCATGAGTCAAGGTAAGCAATATCCACAGTTCTCCCTTCATCCTCTGCTCTAGCCATGTGATAATAGAATGCCGTCAGGTTGGTCTGGAATGATTTCCCTTTCATAAATCCATCTGATTTCACTAGGAGCTATAGCTATGTTTTGGAAAACAAACCAGAGAAACACAGGAGGTGAGGCTGAATCAGGAAGCTTTACATCTAATGTTAAATTGTGATATGTTGGATTCTCTTCCCTGAAGCTCAAATTAGTATGTTATACATAGAATCTCCTGCAATAACATCCTAGGAGGGAGGATATGACGTGTTATCTCTGTTTTCATACCCACCACAACTGAGAGCCACACCTGACTGATGGATTTCCATACTGTGTTTTATTTCAGAGTGTTAAATGAACACCATCACTGTACTAAATGTTTCTTTCCCCATCCTTCTCATGACCTATGGTCTCTTTTGACCCTTCAGTTTTGGGATACCTTACCAATGGATACCTGTAGTATTTGTTTTCTTGTGAGGCCATCTTATATTCCATACCTCTATCTACACTTTCCATTTAGGCTAACTCTGGATATGCTTGAACAGTGAATTCCTTGGTCTCTTGGCAGACCATTTAATTGGTTAATTGAGCTCTGTTACTCTTTCATGCAACAATCACAGTTGCCTTTGAGGGATTGTCCTTGCCTGTTGTACAGTCTTGTACATTGTGGAGATTTTGGCATTGATAAAATGCTTTTGGCCAGACCGGATGTGTGTTATTTACTCCTGTTTCTTCAGAGGCAATTCAAAGGTTGACTGCAACATCAAACAAATAACCAAACCTACAAATGCTTCTGATCAGCTTGTAGCTGTCTTACAATGCTGGGTTTAGTGACGTGTGTGTTATTGGGCACAAGCCATTGAGCTCTGGAGGGGATTAAGAGCCAGAAGTCGGCAGCCTAAGTGGATTGGCCAGAAAACAGGAATTGAGCATTTCTCCATTCAACAGTGTGTGCTGTGAGTGCCTGTGAAAATCTGGCCCTCCATATTTCCATGGGCATTTTAATGCCTTGGGGTGCCGTTTCTCAGAACAAAATAACAGGAAATCTGTGCTTCTCATCATCTTTCAGTTGCTAGATATTGGAAATATCTTGAGGACAAGATCTCCCGTTGTTTCTTCCTCATAAGGGACTTTTTGAGGAAAAGACTCTCTTGGAAAAACATGGACCCATACAGCACCACAGCTATTGACATAATTCACATTAATAGGGTTTCTTGTGGGATGCTGTATGCAAAGCTTGTCGAGAAAGATCCCTTCTGGGTGGCTTTTGTCCACCTCCCACTCTTTTCATGACACATCTTTTACTGCAAAGACGAATTAAAGGCCTTCACCTCAGAGGTTCAGGAAGAGTAGAAGGAGATCTTGTCTGAATGATGACATGTCCGACACTTTTGTTCCTATCACTTCCCTGATAAGCTCAAGCTGTTAAACTCCAGCTAACCAATCAGTAGAACAATTTACTACCTCTGTGTCACTTTAAGTGGGCTGTCTGGCTGGAGCAGGATGTATTCAAATGAAAGTTAACAAAGTATGTTTTCTTTTGAGGATTTGCTTGCTATAAAGAGCTTGAAGGGAACGTTTGAACAGGCATTCTCATCCCGTTACAGCTGAAATATCCATTGTACCTCCCACAGCTTCAATAACTGCAGTTATTTTCATTTCCAGCACATTTAGAAACAAATGATGTTGAATCTACTTTATTTGATGGGAGAGGTTCATGAAGAAATGGCAAAGGGCTTGCATTTTTAAAATATTTGGCCTTCAGATATCCTCTCCTTTCCAGATCCTTTAAGCCACGCTCAGGTGACCCTTACAGGCTGAGCAGCAAAACCCTGCTGGGAGAGAGGGGCCCAGAGCCGCTGCAGCCTCCCTTGTGGTCCCTGCCTATCAATGTCTGCTCTTATTCCACAATGAGGCTGGACTGTCTTGGCAGGGAAAGCTTCATGGGATCAGGTATAATCCCCCAAGGAAAACAATTGTGTACAATAAGAACTTGAAAGCATGAAAGGAAAAGGTTTTCAACTATCTATTATGTGAAAAACTGTAGGAAAGCAAAGCCCATGCTATTCCATAAATAAGCTTGTCTGGTAATTGAAAAATAAAATAAAGTTATTTGGCTACAAACCTAATATAAGCTTGATGACTGAGTACAAAGTATTTTTTTTTCTTGTGCAGACTTCTCACATTTTCTCCTCCTGTTACTCCAACCCATCTGTAGAAATGTTTTTTTCTTATTACCTCAAAACCTGAATGTTGTAGATTCTGGATGAAAGACTTAATTCAAATACTTTTCTCCCATCCTTCTGTAGCAATTCAAGACTTGTTGATTCAGAGAACATGGGTTCTTCTTGTCTTGTCTTTTCCTTTCAGTATGGTCATGCTGTTGAATTTTAAAGCTCAGTGCTCACTAACAGTGATATGATGCTGAAATATCTATTTACCTTTTGTGTGACTGCAGCAAGTTTTTTTCTCTAATAGGAAATTTAGAAGCCAAGCGAGCTACAAGTGTGGTTTTTTTTCTTTGCTGATGAGAGAGCCCTTGAGGATAGTCTTATATGCTAGTTTATAGGATAGCCAAACCCTACAGGTAAATGTTACCTATAAAAAAGGAACAGTGCACTTATGCCATATGTACCCGAAGTGTCTTTCTGTGTGACTGGGATTTCAATAGGAATTTCCCAGACACCACGCAGAACTGCAGCTGAGAACAAAGGCACTAAACTGATCTTATGTCTGCTGTGACTGCTTTGGAAGTAACTTTATAGACCTTAATTTTCTTTCCCTTACAGCCCTTAGCCTGCTGTGCACAAACAGGAGGAAGGCAGGTTCCTGGGCTCCTCTCCACGATGCAGGGTGATGGGCAGAGTCAAACTGTTCTTCTTGCCCCCACTCATTGTAAGCCCTCACAGGCAACTTGGAGTGTTATGCTTCAGGCAGCTTCACAGCTTGGAGAACCTTAATGGTAGGTTGTGTTTCTCCCTGATCTTTATGCAGGCTATCCCTTTTTAACTCCATGTGTAGATTCTCCTAGTTATCTTACTGGGTTTTTCAAATCTCCCCAGAAGACAGAAAATAAAGCTGCATTTTGTCTCTCTCTAGGTACCAAATATCAAGCTTAGGACTACAAGAATGTAGAACAGATGTTAAAATCTTACCTTCTTCCAAACAGTCTAAATGAGCCCAAGGTGCAATTAAGCTGTTCTATTTAATCTCAACTGTGAGGAGAGAGTTCAGAAAGAACGATGCTTTTGACATCTGTCACTTGCACGATCACCTTTCAGTGCCAGCAGAAGAAATCTATTATCCTTTCTGATCAGAGAGTGATTTTAGCTAAGCAGAGTTATAGGGTGATACAGCTACAGTGATAGATATATATCCTGGAATGCTTTCCCAATCCTGCTGTGTTTATAAAAGGGATATAATCAAGACAATGTTAATTTTTTTATAGCCACGTTTCTGGGAGGAATAAAATGCTATAAAAAGCTGTATCATTCTTCCCACTGGTAATATTTTGATATGCATGCTTAAATTATGTTGAAATTAAACTATTAACTGCTAAGAGTAGCAGATACACATTAGTTTCACAAAAAGAAAATACTACAACAGTTACAAACTGAACTGGGAAATTTAACATTTTCAATGTATGAATTGTCATGTTGGGTTTTCTTCTTTGTGATTATTTTTGATTAGAGAAGTTCCCAGATTTTAAAAGAAATAATAAAGAACAGATTATATACTATCACATGGGTAATATCTCTTCAAAACCAGAGACAAATTAAACTCCCATATCACTGAAGTTCAGAAAACTGGGGAACTGTAAAAAAGATGAGCTTCAATAAGCCACGTCCAAGTAACTCTGACTTTGTGGTGAGTCAAACCAAAGCTCCAAATCCAGACATTCCCAAGTGCTGGAACATTTAAAATAGGAATTTGGCAATGAATCTCCAGCTTGGTTCTGTGTTTCAGATAAAGGAGAAACCCCTTTCCCCAAAGCAAAAAGCACCGGGGGAAAAAAAGGCTGAAATTATAGAAAATTAAAAAAAATCAGAGGCCATCAAGAGCTGTTTAAGTGTGATGCTTCTCCACCATATTACTAAATAGGATGTCTGTATGTTAATGTCCTCACCATGTCATGTGCATGGATGTACATCTGACACATGCCTAAGGTGAATGCAGTGATGTCACCTGACTGGGCTCTCATCTTTGTCTCAAAGACACTTAGTGCATGCATACTTTGTCACATGAAGAAGAGATCTGTTTGGATTGTTGGTAAAGAAGGTAAAAAGAAAGAGACTTTTGTCACTGTAGTGTGAAAATTCCTTGTTGGTATGTGAATATGGTGGAAAAGGATGCCCCAAGGGTGTCTTGGGAAATGGACTTCCAGGTGACCTCTGGTCCATAGGTATGTAATCAGCTGTCTGTGGTATTAGCTGACCATCACCATAAAATTGGCTGACATATAACCAGGGACTTTAAGCTTCCAAAACAATACCTGATAACTCTATTGGAACACAGGCAAATTTAGGCTGTTCTGCAACTGAGTCTTTACTGAAGCTCTGAGTATGGTACAGCTTCCTAGAGCACTCAAATTGCACATGCATGCTTTAAGTCAGCAATCTTTCATGAAAATACTACAAAGGTGTTTGATTAGCTTTACATCTTTCAAGTATTATAAGAGTGTGCAATTGCTTGTTTCCCTTGATTGTCAACAGCAGTGTTTAGAAGAGCGAAATTTAGTAGAAATTTTAGGAGGTAAGCTCTAAAACTTAGTGGGGCAAGGAGACCAAACTCACCTTTGAATACAGGAATACACTGTTGTTATATTTCCTAGCTCTTTCTTAGCCTAAACAACACCTAAGATCAAATCTCTTGTGGTCTGCAACAAAGATAATGAAGTTTAGTGGTTTAGAAAATAAAGCATTGGCCTCAGGAGGACAGGGCTGTAAAGTACAGCTTGTTCCTTGAGTTCTGCTGAAAGTTGCCTGAAAGTGAGCTTTGAGTGGTTCCTTGTTAAATAGTAAAAATGTTGTTTTGTAACTGACTTCTCCTGCCTTACCTCTGCTCTGAAATGTGCTGAAGCCAACAGAAGGATTCCTGTAACCTAAAATGAGTTTGGGTTTGTGCCATATCAGCTAACTGTGGGAAACAAAGGCAGTCTGTGTTTGGTACTCAGGAATGAGGAAGAGACACCTGTAAACTGGGTCTTGTTCTGTGTAGTTTTCATATCCTTTTCATATACTCATTCTTTATTTTTGCTCAATTCAATGCATATCAGTAAAGGCAGATGCAATTATGCAAAGAGTGGCAGGAAAATGGGAGGAATTAGTCCCCAAAACCGGTAAACATGAATTAGAGAAGAGCAGAACCAGAGAAGGTTGGAAACATTGTTTATGCTAAAAAGGCCATTTGCTGCTGCAATTTGTGTTTCTCATTGTCAGGTGGCTGGGAGCCCAGTGACTTGCTGGCTTTGGCTCAAATAAAAGCAGTGCTGCACAGAAGGCGGATCATCTCCCTGTTGCACTGAAGGCCTGCTATCTGCTGTCTGCAGCCAGATGGAAATGGCACAGACCTCCAGGGACGACATTCAAGGGGTAACTTCAACATTTGCTGAAACCATTTTTCAGACTCAGCTGCAGAATTCTGAGTCTGCCCTTATGCTGCTTTTAAATAGACTCTTCTGTGTTCAACAAGGTGAATCTCACTGTTCCCTTCACCCTCTGGGTTAGTACATGCTCTGTGTTAAATCCATTGTGAGG
Organism: Empidonax traillii; assembly: GCF_003031625.1. Classification (NCBI taxonomy): domain Eukaryota; kingdom Metazoa; phylum Chordata; class Aves; order Passeriformes; family Tyrannidae; genus Empidonax; species Empidonax traillii. Next base: position 92,273 of record NW_020956254.1, on the reverse strand, counting down.
GGGTTTCCTTTCACTTGTTAAAACCTGGGCTGTGAACGCTGCCTGGCCGATTAATTTTTGTGGTATCCAGGGAGAAGCGAAGCCTGAGAAACCAAGTTATGTTTTCCTTTCTTCAATTATGTTCGTTGTGGTACTGAGGATGAGGTATGAACCACTAAAATGATTCGATCCAAAGTTGTTTTGGCAGAATTCTTCCATGATGAACCGTACTGTGTTTACTACCGATTTGGGATGATACGGTGCTGCAGAGAGCTTCAAGTTAACTAGGAGTGAACAGGTGAGTCAGGCTTCCTGCCTGTGTCCTAAGGACAAAGAGGGGCAGTTTCACACTGAGCACACATCGTGGAGAATCAGCCTCCCAGAACTCCTGTCATTAAAAAGCACTGTTAGATGAAGTATCGTTTAAAACAGCTGGACAAGGCAGGAGGCAGGCTATTCCAGACAGTCAGCAGGTGCAGAGGACAGCAGGAGGGCAACAGAATTTGTCATAGAGCCTGCCATTAATGATAATTTTTACTAGTAATTTTATTAGAGGAAAGGCTTTTCATTATTATTGTTTTTTCCTTAGAAAGAATAGTGCTTCTGTGTGAGGCATATTTATATGTTGTGCCCCAGGACTTGATTTGCTCACAGAGTCTAAAAGAGCGTATTGTGCAGTCCCTAACATGTTTAGGGACTTTCAGTTGCATTTGGTTGCCATCTCAGTGAAGTATTTCTTAGCTGAGAAAACTGACTAAGCTGTGTCATTTACCCACACAGTAAATTGTTTGACTTTTCTAGATCTATTTCTGCGTTTTGGAAGGGAGAGTGTTGTGTGAGGTGTGTGTTTGTTTGTTTGATGGTTGGTTTTGGAGTTTTTGGTTTAATTTGGTCTTTGTTCTTGTTTGTTTGGTTTTTATTTTGTTTGTTTTGTTATGTTTTGGTTTTATTTTATTTTTTTTTCCTTCAAATGCTGCATGAGTTGTCATTTTGCCCAAACAAAAGCTGTCAAGTTAAGAGAAAAAAAAATTATCTATGCCGCAGTCCTGTAGAGAATTCCTGCATAGTTAAAAGAAATTATAAGCCTCCTTCCACTTTTTACATTGATGAATTTGGCCACATACACACATTTCCCTCTGCCAGCACTTACCTGTTTTTCACAAATCTCCTTTGCTGAAATTTTGCAAATGATTGCTGCACTCTCTGAAATGACTGTTCCGGATACAGGTGTCTGCCATGTAGGACTTCACCAGCTGGGTGGTTAAATGCCCTTCCTTTGCTGCAGCAGGCAAGCTGTTTTACATTGCACGAGAGAAGTCAAAAAGTCAATTAATATGCTGACCAAGACAAAATAGTTCTTTGCACTCTTAGTCAATCCCAGTGTGGACTCTCTTATGAGAAAATTATTAATAATAAGTATGTTGTAGGCCTCATGTCATCTCTCTAGGAGATACTTAATCCTACAAGTTGGATCAAGAATCTAATTTGCTTTTAATCAGATGGGATATAGCTTTGTGTAGGAGAAAATACTACTTAATCTTTTTGCATTCTGGTGTGGAGGTTGGGAGTCCAAATTCCACTGTGATTTGAGGACTCATTCAATGTTGGTAGAAGTGAATAAATCCAGTATTTCAGTGTTTTAGCATGACTCCTGTGGTTTCCTCTGCCTGTTCTTTTAGAAAGTATTTCACTTAGATGCTCAGAGACAATCTGGGGAGGCTGAGCCGTGTGAGAGAGACTCTTAATGGGTCACAAGCCAGCTGCTATTCAAATTACTGTGTTTATGTTACAGACTGACAGCTTAGCAGTGCACTGCAGGTGCAACTAAAGGTGTAAAGGCCACTGAAAATGCAGTATCTGATGCACAGCCATCCCAGACACAGCTGTGCCCGGGGATTCCCAAGATCAGATCCTTCCCTGCAGTCAGCTGCTTCATCAGCCTCTGTGTAACGCCAGGGCTACACTGGCAGATGTCAGCTGAGCTCAGGGGGGTTACGAGGACATTGGGGCGGGTGGGTGATGCTCAGAGTGACAGCACACCTCGTGTATGTGAGGCTGCTGCTTTAACCTGACTTCAGGCTTTGTCTACGCGTTTCAGTGTGCACCTCAGCAACTGGGTTGGGTAAAAGGCAAAGTGAAATTAATGTCAGTGTATGTTCTTCCCTCCAGAGATTAAGATTTTTATTTTACGCAAAGTGGGATCGATTCTGAACTCCGACATCTTGGTGTAAAGTAAGTTTAGACTAAACACTATAACTTTTACTTTTTTTTTAAAGATCAATAGGAGAACAGGATTTGGCCCATTAGACTTTATTTGCAATGCATGGAGGCTGTTAAAATTCTGCTTTTTAAAAAAGCTTGCTGCAATCTGTCATTTAATTTGAAGAGTCCCTGTAGCAGTGAGATTAAGGTGAGGACCAATTAATGGTAATGTTATTAATGAACTTTTCCAAATGCACATTTCATTTAGCTATAACAAGATAGTTATCTCTAATATACTGAATATCAAATCAACTACTAAACTGGAAGAGAGACTAATGGATCAGATAAATAACTAAATATATAATACTCTAGCCTTAATATGAGAGTTTTAGGGTAAATACTAACCGATCATTCTGAGCAGATAATGTTTAAATAAACTCTATCTACAGAATTAGATTAAATATTAGTTCATAGGGGTTTTTTATATCAGTTATACTCTAAAATAACTGTCCTGTAGGGGACATGCCCAGGTATAGACTGAAGGAAAGTGTTGCCTTTGCTTCCTTTGTCAAGAGCAAATGCTGAGCATGCTTATAAGGTAGAGGTTTTTATCAAGATACATGTGCTGTATCGTAAATGTCCCAGCAATAAAACAGAAATTACATTGAATTGCTAAAGAAAAGCCTGTATGTTTTATTATTTCACTCATAGCCCAGTTTTGTGGAAGTGAATCCTCTCTTTCCCGTGAAATTATTTTTAATGAGCTTAATGTAATTCCTTTTCTACCTATAGCCATTTGTTCATAACCCTGGCCAGTGAATAAGAGAAAATTATGTATTCTTTGAATCATACCAGGCACAGCTATTTTCTAGCTTGTCAGGGGCACACTTATATTAATCATAATAGCAGCCAGGCAAAGAGCCTGACTGACATAGCAGGCTTAAAGTGTCCTTTGTGTGGTTAGGACCACTCAACCATGCAAGGTGGGTCTGGCCATGGCATTACTCAGGAAAGGCTGGACACTGTGGCAAAGGTTGCGCAAGCAAGAAGACATAATCATCTTTGTGGATAACCTTGGAAAAAGGACAGGAGGAGAAATGAACAGAGAAAATAAGGCTCTTTATCTTCAAAAAGGTCAGGCACTACAGCAGAAATAAAAGAGGGGGGTGGTATGGAGAGGATGTCATGTACCTCATGTAATAGTCACACATCCCTGCCTCTGCTGAGGTGTCACGTACTCAGCCGAGCTATGGATATGCTACAGACATCATTAGGTGTCTCAGCAGCGCCCAGGAAACACATTCTCACACTGCCTCATCTGATGGATCAAGGCCAGAGAAAACCATCAGCTGTGTCAATGGCAGACAAAGTGGCAGTGTGAGGTGAGGGGCTGATGTCTGTCTTGCTCTCTTCCCATCCAACTCAGCAGCTCAGCCCTCAGAAACCTCTCAGCTTTTTCTCCTGCCAAATGAACTTTACCCCTCCACAAATAGCAGCACCTCTTCCTGCTTTCTGCTGCCAGTAGCCGACTATGTCTTACTTCTCACTTGGTTTCTATATCTTTCTGACACCTCAACCCTCCATCCCATCTAAGATCTGTGATACTTCTGGTCAGTCATAATTTAGATTTATAGAAAAAAAAAACAAAATGAAATTGGAAAACTGCAAATAATATTGTGCCTTAATATGAGAAAGCTATCACACAGCAAAGGAAACTTTGAAGGCTGATTAGATGATGGGCATGAAGCTGTTAATGAAAATCAGCTGTTAAGTGATGGGCAGTGCTTTAAAGGAATTCCTGCCCTGCTGGTTACTGAGCAAAGTGCTACACAATGGCTAATGCATGAGCTTGATTTGGTATGAAACTGATATCTAACCTGGCCTCTCTGTACCTTGGTTTTCCGTATCTAAATTGGGGATAGTAGCTCCTTCCTGCGTTAGGCAAGTGTTGAAAGAAAAGACTGTAGCACTCTGTTTTCACAACAAATAGAATTGCAACAGGGAGTAAGCAGATTTACTTATAAGAAGTAATCATAGGCGAATTACTAACAGATTTCCTTTTAGAAAAGCAGCAAAACAAGCAGAGATTTATCAGATATGGGTTAACAGAAGAACACTTAATTCTATCAGTTGACTGTTTTCCATTACAAACTCAGCAGGTGCAATTCAGAAAAATTCCAGTGACTTGTATGAAGAAAAAAAAAATCAGTAACTGAGAACTGATTGGTCTTCAGTACAGATTTTATATGGCTTATGTATGGCTCCTCCATGGAGGAGACTAGACAAATAGATAGTTTCCTATTACATTCATTTTGAAGTATATAAGTTGGTGTAAAGTTTGTTTATGACACTAATTCAGAGTGGTGATGAGGAATATTCCTGTCTAAATACTTATTACCAAAATGCATCAGCAAATCACTATGCTTAAATGTGATGTAATAAGTGGGATACTAGCCTTTCCAAGACTAAGCTCTGTAGGAGATTTAATCTGCAGGGACAAATAGGAAAAACGTTTTTAGATATTGATTTTGTGACTTATAGGGAAAGCATGGTGCTTGTTCCAAATTTACAGTTTGACACGGCCCCTTATAATGAGGCTGGGAAGAGGCCCCTATTTGCAGTTTGTGAAGATTCATAGGAAAAAGAGGGGGAAAAAAAAAAAGGAAAAAGTGGTTTGGGAAAGTCTGGTGTGTGGTTTCTAAAGAATGGTAAAAACATGTAGGAAGGCAGGAACAGAGAAGGATCTCAGATAGCCTGAAGCAATCTTGTGCTGGGAACACCTCAAGAACTGTCTCTGGATGTAGGGTTTTTGAATCCAAGGCTGGAGAAGGGTGAAGCTCCTGCAGTGGTGAGCAGAAACCTAAAGCACAGCAGAGAGAGAACAGTTCTGCTGCAGGAACAAGAAAAGAAGTAGGAAGTTCCTGAAGCCAAATGTCAATTTTTGCGGACTTTTAAATCTCATGTTTATTTCTAATTACTGCTTTCATATTGTTTTCACAAACTCAAAGACTGAGTATGGAAAGCTTATAGAGTGATCAGGGTTTTTCTTTTTTGTTCTTGTTTGCTTGCTTGATTATAAATGACCAAGCCACTTCCATTCTCTTCTAAATTAAAACCATTTCTGTCAAAATTTTGTGGCAGAAAACAAAGCTGCTTTTTATGCATAGTATCAATACAGACTCAATAAGAATTCATGTCTTAAAGCAAGAAACCCCTTGGAAAATGTACCTTCAATAAAAAGCAAAGTACCATCCCATTGTTTTCAGCTGAAAGACCATAATTGTTCTGGTTGCAACTTAAGAACAGCTTTCTTTGGATGAAGATAATTAAAATTCACTAATTGTTATGAACGCTGCTATGCTTTAGTGAGTTTCTGCTCAACAAAATACCTGGGAACAAGTAAGGGAACACCTGAAGGGGAAGATAGTTAATGATGGGTTTCAGGCACTGAAGAATGCACTTGGGAACAAAACCTGAGCAAAATAGCTAGTAAACAGCATCAGTGGAGGTGGGGACAAAGCAAAGCAAAGGAATGGCTCAGTGGACTGGCTACTACTAATTAAATGGTTTTATGCACTATCTACCTCATGTAATGAAGTCTGGCTAAACCTTTAGGCCCTGGGCACTGATAGAGAAGACAAATATAACCAATATTGGACAGAGAGCTTGGTAGGTAGAAAGACAAATTCCACTGGGACCTCTTTGATTTAAACTGAATCAAATGGCACTCTGCCATGCCAATGGTCTTTCATGGAATGCAAATAGCTCTGTCTAATGTAGAGAAAATGCAGATCATTCATTTTAGACTCTAATGAGGTTTTAATTTAATCAAATATTGGTACCAAAGCAGACCTTGGAGAAAGATTCTGATATTAAAGCCCTTCAAAGCTTCTTTGGAGAACTCTAAATGGTTAGTGTGATAGTAAATCAACTTTCTAAGTGGTGACTATTACAATGTGCATATCTTAGCTCTATCACAGTTCTATTACAAAACTTAAAACAAGGAACAAGTGGAATGCACTCCTTTTATGAAAGAAAACACTGACTCATGCTGTGAGTCACTTTATCTCAGGGAGACAATTTCTTTGAATGTCGGCTTTTAGGATAGTAGTAAAAAGAACTACCAAGGACACTGTGCAATTAAAAGTACTTTAATCCTCATTTAGAGGTTAGAGTGTATGGTATAGAGATATTAGTAAGTGATGTTTAATTGCAAAGCAAGGGAAGCAAATATGAAATTAATAATGGATTTATCAGCTTTCATTACTATGGTCTTGACTATGTGAGCAAATTCACATGATCTTATTTTCCCCTCTGGACTTTGGAATAGGGATTATGGAGTATTTTTGGATAATCTCCAAAATTATTTTCATTCCTGGCAATGTCCTGTCTTATTCTGAGGTACTCTAGCTCTGTCAAGCAGGCAGTAGCTGAACTCAGTTCAGCTGGAACTTCACAGTTTCTGTGAAAGGCAGTCATCACCTGTAGATCTCATTTCCATGTCTAGAGTACGAAAAAAGGTGGAGAAGAGGTGGTGAGGACCCAGACTTGACAAGAAAGAGAAATTTGCTTTAATACGAAACATCCTCCTATTTTCCTTCATGGTTCTGTAATATTAAATCAAATTACTTATCAGGGCCCCAAGTGCACCACTAGGCATTGACAGCCATGAGCAGTATCACCTGGGACATCCACCCACATTGCTCCAGGAGCCCCATTCAAGCTCAGGCCTTCAGTTCTACTTTCTTGCTGGTCCCTCACTGTTGTTTGGGTTTCCCTGTTTGTCCTCAGACATGACTTGTTCCTTTGCCTTTCCCTGATGACTGTTGGACTGTTGATGAGACATGCTGTTGTCACTACCTGGCTTTTGCTTGCCCAGTTTGGGCACGGCTGGATTTTGCCCTGCAGGGGAGGACACCCCCTGGCTGGTACCGTGGTCTTCCTCAGCCACAGGCTCCTCCTGGAGCAGCCCTGCTCTTCCCATTGCCTGAGACTACTAAAACTGATAATACCCATGTTTCTGAATGTATTTCTGCTAGCATAGTACATTTTGCTTTAAGCTCTGTGGGAATTTAATACGTTTTCTGGAACTCTGCAAAACTTGTGAAAATGAAGTAATTTTTTTTCTTTTTCTTCCTCTCCCCGCCCACCCCTACCCCCAAAAAGGTGCAGGAATGTGCTCGGACTGCTTATTCTTGGTTTCTTACCGGAGACACACTATAAGAGGCTTGGTTTGATGCAGTTTTCCTCTCATCAGACTTTCAAACGGCACTGAAATGGTGGACATGAGTGTGAACTTTAGGCTTTCAGCAGGCTCATACAAAGACTCCTGTGGAAAATGGGAAAATGCTCCAAAGCTGCCATTGACCATTCCAAGCACCAATGATGGAACCAAAAGGTGCTTCCACATCAGAGAAGACTGCTGTACCCTGCAGTCCCACTAAGGACGTGCCAGTGCCAGAAGACAGAGCAGCTTGCCTGCTTCTGATCAATTCCTAAAGGTACGTGTGGGAATGGAAACAGGGAGGGAAACTGAGGCAAAATCCTTCTGACCCTTAAGAAAAAGCTCTGGTTTCGGTTTCATGTGTGTTGTTGTGTTTGTATCATCAAAACCCTAAAGGTGGAAATAACCTGGTAGCTTTTGGGGTGTTTACAAACTCAGGTTGGACTGTATTTTTGATCAATAGCAAACGTTTCTAGAGAACTCCTGATCCCTGAGGTGTTTATGAGAGACTTAACTGGAAAACTGTCTTTCTTCTCAGAATGCCCTCTGTGAAGAGAGAGCTTGGACATGGCAGTTGTGAGAAATGTTTGAATCTTTTGGTTTGTTGAGTAAGATTAAAAACTCTTGTTTTGGATTGTTTTGTGGCTGGACTTTATTCCCCTGAACTGATATATGGTCTAATGGAAGGCATCACTCTATCACCTTGTGCTTTTAAAACCTGGGCTTCCTGGACAGAGTGTCTCCCATCTCTATCAGAAGCTGGTGTGTAAAAAAAGCTCAGTGTTTTCTTGTATTTGCTTGATAGTGAAACCTGCAGATTTGGTCCTGAGCTCGTGAAAATAAATAAGGGAACTTGAATTAGGTGCACTCGATCTTTCAGCATATATTGTAAGTGCAGAATATGGAGAAAGTCAACATATTCACTTCATGCCTAATTTTCAATTTAACAACCAAACTATAACTGGTGTTTACTCAAGTGTATTATTTGATTTTGCAGTTAGTATTAAAAATGCACGTACTCAGTTATGCATCTTCCTTAAATAATTCAAGCTCACTTTAAATACATTTCTTTTTATGGTGGGCAGATAAAGTTTCTTTACGTTGAGTCTTCATAAATAAATGCATGAACACTGCAGCAAATGAGAGCTATTGTGAAACTTCATCATTGGGTCTGGACCTCAGTTTAGAGGCTGATTTTGTTCTTGCAGTTCCCACTGATTTCAAAGGAAGGCTTTAATTTGCTAGGGAGGCAGACTGTAATAAATGTGAGTTTACAGCAGGATGAATCTGTAAGTAAGACAAAACAAACTTCATCTTTAAAAAAAAAAATTCTAATTTTATTTTACATCACTGTCAAAGGCTTATTGACTGAACAGTCTATAGATGTTTGCAGCTCCTGCTTGTGCTAAATTGTGACTAAGCAGTTTGGCTGTAAGAGGTGTCAGTTTAGCATCATTTGGGGTAATGTGCTTACTTAAATACCTTCTGAGTAATCAGGAGATTGCTCATTAGTTTGCCACTGTCCCCAGCAGAAATATTACAGGCTCAGTTTGTTGGACATTGTTAGGAGTTGATTTCCTGCCCTGCATTGTTTTCTGCAAATTGTGGCTTATGAGGGCATGGGCTTTTACTGCAATCACAGCAAAAGTAAACATCTTAAATTAAGGCAAACAAAGTTTGGTTGTTAGGAAGAGAACCAGTCAAGCAGGAAATGCCAAGCAAAACAACATTCTTTGGGCGCCTGATATAAATATGATTCTACAAGCAGCCTGTTGGGTCCTGCTGGCTGGGGTTTCTCTGCACTCGCTGCAGACACAAAGTGCAGGGTCAATCTACTATTGATAGCATTAAAGCAGTTCTGTGTGGGAGACAAAAAGAATCTTGAACTATTCACTTGCATTCTTATACGTTAAAAAATGTTCTTATACGTTAAAAAATCAATCAGTGGGGAGAGGTGAGACAAGTGCTGCTAATTTTTATGGAATTATGAATTTGTATATGTAGAATCAGGGCCATTGTTTTCATTAATAGTAGACTTGTGAAATTCCTGCTGACAGGCAAAATACCTTATTGAAAGAGGCAGTAAAAGCAGGTGTAATCTAGTTTATTATACTTACAAAATTTTAGTCTAATGCCATGTTAGTGTCTTTGCTGCTAATGTGATTAAAATTACTTTCCCCTGCTGGTTATCATATTAGTGATGGTGATCTCTCCTTAAACGATGAGAGGTGTAATAAGCAGAATGTGAATATTGAGTCCCCATAACCTTGAGGCTACAAAAAATGAGATCTGAGTCTTCACCTGGGACCTGGCCTCATGAGGTTATGATAATGTCTGAAAGTCCAACTTGGTCAGGCAATCTGGTGCCCTCTATTTACAGATGGGCAGGGAAGAGGTTTAGCATCTTGTGGGAAATTGGTTTTAATTTTATTTTCTTTTTAATTACACAGGCTCCACTTTTTCAATGATAATCTAATAACTGGCTAAACTGACTTCACAAAATTCCTGACCTCTGTGTGTGTGGGCACTGTTGTTCTAGACCTTCCATTTGCTCACCCTTGTCTTCCCCTATCACCCTCACCTTGCCAAATGCTGATGTATCTGTGGTGGAAGACCTCAAATTTCATATTTAATTCCCAGGGCTTAACTAGAATTCTTACTTCGTCTCCTTTCTTATATTTTACATATATTTTAATTCCTGAAGTTTCAGATCAGCATATTTTTTCCTTTAATAAACATTTAAGTTTACAGCCTTTAATCTTTTTTCTTTTTATAAATTTAAAACCACAAAGAAATGTACAAACTTTTATGAATTCAAATTAAGAATGAAGTGTGATGGAAATGATTTACAGTTACTGTAGCTTAGCAGGGGAAATATACAACTCCTTTGCAGTACATCATATTCTGCTCTTTTAATTTATAAGCAAGCTGTAATACAGTGTATGAATCATACAAAGAAAATGTAGCTTCAGTTTGAAATATTTGCTGTAGTAGAACTTCACACACCTGCAAATTATTTATTCTTACAAAAGCAAAGAAAACATGTGCAGCACACACAATTGCATCCACAAGAAAAATGGGTATATTTAGAAAAACCCTGCAGTAAATTATTTTGATTTTTTTTTACCTTTTACCTTCAACCACTTTCATCTCTCCTGAGTTCAATTTCCTACGCTCTCTCAGTCAGCTGTTCTGTCCCCTGGGGAAGTTAAAGGTGGCTGGACAGAAGAGAGAAGGATGCAATTCAATCTGCTGTCACAGTTTCCTGTTAGAAAGGGAAGAAGCAACCTGTTACCCCACAGACAGGCAAATAAGGTCTGAAATATTAAAATATTTTTTTCAGACAAATATAGGGGGGATTGCTATATTCACCAAACGGTTCCTTCAACCAGTAAGATAGGCAAAAAATTGGCAGGGTGAAAAGCTCTGCTAAATAAATGACTCAGCAAATATGTAAACCAGGTTTACAGTATGTCCAATATCTGACTGATAGCAATAGAAAAGAGGGTTTCATTTTAGTGCAACAACATGTTTGCAAATACCTGCTACTGAGATGACTGTTACTGTACAAAAGCAACCTCTGGCCTCTCTCAAGGATTTGAATCTTGTAAGCAAGTGTAGGAGACAGAGAAATGCAGGATTTGAAGCTTTATTTGCTTAAACTACAGACTTATTCCCAAGGAGGGGGGAGATTTGGGCGGGTTCCAGCTGATGTTTCAGAACCTGAAGGTGCTGTGGATCCTCTGTGCTGTTAGCTTGGGCTGTGGGTTTCTTTCTGCTTCTTCCTGAAAACCTGCCTGGCTCGAGACACCAGGATATCTTCACCTTATGGTGGTGTTTCTCTCGTTAAGAGAAAAATTATTTTGAAAAGAAATTGTGGAGGAGGGAGAAATCACGATAGAAATTTTGCCTCTTGCCTCCTTTCCCAACCTGAATGAGAGAGGCAGCTGGAAGACAATAAACAGAAAAGGGAGTAACAGGGAGCAAGAGGGCAGTGGCGAAACTCCCAGAGGGAATGGGGAGTCTTGTTCTCACAAGTCAAAAGGCCTGCAATAGTGAACCACTAGGGATAAGTAAAAAGGAAAAACATAAGGTACAGGAAGCCAAATGCAGTGCCTTTGGGCATGTAAGTTTGTGTAGAATGTGTGCAGGGGAACCTTTAACTCTTTCATTCTGCACCATTGAAAGGGTGAAGTTTATCTCATGTACTCCCTTGTACTGACAGTATCTGTTTGCTTTGCCGAAATCTTAGAAAGTTGGCTGATTCTTTACCGTGCCAACTGGCAGGAGACATGGCAGGAACCAGCTGCTCTTGGAGATTTCCATCAGGCTTAGCTGTTATAATTTCTGTGGGGACACCTTACTGCACCAGGCTTTCTGCTGGGGCTAATTCTGGTTGTCTTGAAGAAGGGGGGAGCTGATAACATGTAACTGAATTGCTAAAAAATAGATGTGTGTTGCTTGACTGAACTTAATGCAGATCTGCCATTTGCCTCCATCAAATTTGAACCATTCCTTTTTCACACGAGGAAAATGAGCAGAGGACTTGTGACTCTGGAGCCTCGACAATTGACACCGCCAGATGAAGATCCAGGGAAACAGAATGGCTTCCTCTGTTCTCTGTAGCTGGGTTTATTCCCTTAGAGCTGTGTGAAAAGTTACCATGTTAAATGGGGTAGAGTACTGAGGAACTGAGCTGTACAGCAATTGCCTGAGGTTCATAAATGAAGCAAAAGTAGCACTAGCTCAGTTTTACTTGAAAAGCCACGACCTGGTCCAGTGTGTTTTAGAAAGATAGGACGTGTTAACTTTGGCACAGCACGATGTTAACACAGTTGTGTCGGGATCTGATCTGGCTTGATCAGAGGTAGCTCCCTGTCTCCACTAACCTCTAGGGCTGGTGAATATGCAGAGGCTCCCTGCACGCAGCAGCACCTGTGTGATGTGCTCTCTGGGGCCTCGCACACTTTGGCTCGGGCTTGCACTTTGCAGCACAACCCCACCCTGCTCCAGGACAATGCCTGGAGAGCACGGCCTGGGTCTGAAGCAGCAGCTGGCTGGAGCCCAGCAGCTCTTGCCAAGTCTGAGAGGCTTCACTGCGAGGATGGGGAAGCAGGAAGAAGGAATGAAAGAGGAGGAGGGAAGGGGAAAAGCATAAAAAGGCTGGACGCATTTGCACAAGCCTAATTGAGGGATTCAGAGACCTGAAGTCTGAATGCCTAATCTGAAAGATGGTATAAGTTAAAACAAAAACAAAACCGCTGCTGCTACCAGAAAACCCACATTCCCTCAATGCTTTGGAGTGAGTAGTGTCTGGATATGAACTGTTGAGGCTGTTTTTTACCTCCTCTCCCCTATTGTGTCCTATTGCATAACATCCCCATTGAGTCCACCAGCACTGAAACATCTTGGTCCAGACCAATTCTTCCAAAATCTGGAGAAGTTTGCAAATTCACAGTGGTTTCTCCCAAGGAAAACAAAATAAAATCGTGAATTCTCTACAAAAGCAACTTCCATCCTCCACATAAAAGGAGGATAAAAGGCCCAAGATATAAGTGATAACTTTGTTGTAGTACAAGACGCAGAACTCTATTATTAAAACAGATTATTTATTAGCAAGTTCTTGTAATGAACCAAGCACATCAGATGTGGGCAAAACTCTACTAAGCAGGTACAAACTGAAATAATAATGATGGGAGGCAAGTAGCTTGACATTCAAATTACTGGCTAGACCTGCTTTTAGTGCCGCTTTGGCTCCATCTCTAAATAGAACAAAGTAGGTTTGAATATCTTTACCTTTTCTCAAGGGAAGGCAGAGATACCTAACTGAAATGGCTGATAAAACTAATGCTGATTCAGTTCAAATTTCTTGGTGCTGAAATGACAGTTTTAGGAAAAATGTGGCCTTTAATTAATAAAAAAAAAAGCCTTGTAGGAAAACTTAATTTTGGACACTCTTTCAGTCCTCCCATACCTCCTCCCTTGCAGGTGCACATGAAGGTCACAGGTGCCCACTGACACCGGTTCTGATGCTGCTGTTCTGGAACTGGGCAGTCTGGTCTTTGTGCTGTCTCTGCTGCTCAGTATTTACAGACATGGGTTTGCTTCAGATTCACGCTGTCACTTTTGTCAGGGTACAGAGGGGTTCTGCCAGCTAATTGTGCTGCTGTCTCCTTTACAACACTTGTCTTAGTAAAGAATATTGCCTGTTGAGTTTGTCTAATTTGTTGGGGGGTGTTGGTGTGTTGTTAATTGGCTTACAAACCACTGCAAGTTAGCATATGTTTGTAGTTTTTTTTCTATTAGTGCTCTTCCCACAATAGCAATTTAGATCCCTCCTAAAGACCTCCAGAAATGATGACAGAACAGCTCGTAATTTTTTTTTGGTGAGTCTAAAAGCTAATCGGGTGCAGTTCTGTCTTATTTTTTTGTTTGGTGTGTGATGTTTTAGATTTTCTTTTATCCTACTAATATTTATCTAAATTTGAAAACAGTCTTGGTTGAATAGTTATTTATTTATTTATTTTTAAAACATGAATGTTTGTGTTTCATGACCATAAAGGCTCTGGAGAAACAGGTTTTTCCTTTCTCTCCTTCCTCTACCTGAATTGTTGAACTTCAGATCCTTCTTCATAGCATTTCAGTTTTGAGCTGGTGCTGTGCTGGCTGAGTAAGTAAGTAAAAGGTATTTATTGCTGCTCCCTGACAATACTATGTAGGATAGGTACATATTTGAAAAGGAAGAGGTAAAACTACCTCAGAGCACAAACTATGAATCAGGCCAGATTCTGACTCATTTTCTAATGTTGGAAAGTCTTTATTTGTTGGACTTCAATAGGACTTCTTTCTTGAGTAAGCATTACTCACGGTGATTAAAGGCTCAGTTTTCCTACCCTGTATTATGTAATTAAAATTAGGCAAATAATTCAGCTATCCAAGACAATGCAGATTGTGAATGGAATAGTCAATTGTCCATTTCACAACTTCAGTACCTCTAGAATACATATCTTATTTGCTGAAGAAATAAATGGAACAATTTGAAATAATAAATACGTTTAAGACTCTTAACAATTCCTTTGTGAATGGTAATGGACAATTGGTTCTAAATAAATTATTTGCCCATTTCCAGGACAGCTCTTCATCCCTCCTGCAGTCATGTTCCGTCTTTGTAGCTTGTGGGCTTTACATGAAGAGGTTATCAGCAATCTGCTGTAGAGTCCTTCCCACTCAGTAAATCAAAGCCTTGCTCTTCTCTGGTCCCTTTTCACAGACAGGTGACTCCAGCTCCTTCACTTCCCAGCAGGAGAGATCAGTTAGATACTTGTCTGTAGCACCTTGCCACGTTTCAGCACTTGTTTTCACATTTCTGAGGGATTGTTTTCCTTTGGTCAGTGATGGTTACGTGTGCCTGCTGAGGACTGGGTATCCTGTCTGTTAGTGGCTGCTCATAGAACCTCCTTAATGAGCCAGGACTTGAAGAGAAGTATTAAACTTTACTGAATCAGTTGTTTTTCCCTGCAATATTGTCTACAAGCAAATTAATATCTTAGTTCAGTAAACTGAATGATACAGGGTTTTGTGGTCATCTTATGCAGTTAAGGGGTGGGAGATCGAAAACAGAGTGTTACAAATGAGATTTTTTTTTTTTTTTTGAGAAAAGTTGTGTAGTCAGTGGAGTTCTTAAATTACTCAGAAGATGCATGGAAGTTGATAGAAGGATTCCTATTGACTTTACTGGGATTTGGATCAGCCTTGTCAATGTGAATCAAGAATTTATGGGAGACTGAGCAGCAGTGTGAAGGAATTTAGTGCAGATCCTTTCAGATTTTGAAGTTAATTAACAGGGCAGATCATTGTCTTGAGTAATGCTCAGAGTAGGACAGAAGTGAGTTTCTCACACGTTTTCCATCTCTGATGGGCAGAATTCCACCTTGTCCTCGGTGCCTTTTCCCGTGGGCACCACCAGCTGCCCTGAGGGCCAGCCAGGCTGTGTCTGGCTTGGGGCAGCCCCACAGAGGGCAACCCCTCAGCCCCTCTGCCTGCTCCTTGACACCCCATGCAGCTTAAAAATGTGAAAAGACATGGTGAGGACTGGGGTGATGATTGGTTTCACCGTGGATTTAAAGGTTTTCATCAAACCATTAGGAAGATCAGGCATATAATCCCATTCTGGGGAGCAAGGATGTGCTTCTGAGAACACCTGTGGGTTAGGAACAGCCACGTGAGGAGCAGGTCACGGCAGGGGGATGGTGTGAAGGTGCTCTATAGCAGGGGGTGTGAACAGAGAGGGGAGGTGCAGAGGGTCCAAGAAGGAGGTTTATTCTCTGGAGGGCAGCACCCTGATGCTGCTGCTTTGCTGACTGCAGAGGTGTCCCTGGGCTGTGCCAGGCAGATTGCCCACGGCCATGCCACTGCTCCCTTGGGATGCTGGGTGCCCACAGCAGGGCGTGTTCTGTGGGCTCTTGGAGGTGACTTGAAGTCACCTTAACATCTTTGCTGTGTATTGCTTGGGTTTGTATTTATTAACTTCCCTGATCAAAAACTGCCCTTGTTTTTCAGAAGGGTATGATCCACAGAGATATCCCAAGGACTGTGGAAAATCTGCAACAGACACAAAAAAGGCAGGACTTTAAGCCAAACCAATATTGTCTTCCCTTCCCGGGAGAAGGAAGGGCTCGTTTTACAGTGACATTAAGAATTCATTCCCTTAAATGAGATATGTCACCTTGCCATTTTAACTTGATTCATTAAAATAGTGGCTCATTAGTTATTCCCTTGTGCAGTATAGAATTATCACATTAAAGGCATATGCATTTCATGTGCTTACTGCATTTGGGGATAGATTTTGAGCCATCCTGTTTGAAAGGAAAAAGTGTGGGTTTTGAAAGAAAAAAGGTAGAAATTCTAGTCATCTGATCCTCCTTACCCCCATAAGTCTTTTCTAATCTGTTCAGGCCCCTAGTATTTCGTTTTAGAAACTCAAGCTACTGAGACACAAGGCCCACTGAAGTAGTGCTGATCTCTTTCCAGATGTGTGTTTGATGTGTATTCTCTTTCGTGCTTTGGAGTCTTGTAACAAAGATTTCCCCATTCTTTACTTAGTCTTGCCATGAAAATTATCACCCCTGAGTTGCTAAAATACCTAAAACCCTGGTCAGGGAGGAATTCTGCCGTTGTCCAACTGAAAACACACTTCCTGGAGAGTGGGGATTTGTGATTACCTGGTGTCAGCCTGGCTGGAGAAAGGCATCTCTGACCACATTCCAAACATAACCCTCTTTCCTAAATGGACAGATCCTTCCATTCTTCAATGGCACATTTTCAGGCGAAAGCTGTGGTATAATGCAGAGGGGAAAGGGCATGTTTTACCATTACCCAGGCTGTGGAAAAGCATGAATCAACCAGAGGAGAGTTGGCATGCGATGGGAGAAGTCCCTTGGCCAGGGTAGTGAGCCCTCTCTGCTGAACTGGGGAGGAAAGGACGATGCTGTGCAGCCTGCCTGCTTCCACCTGCCCTCAAGTGTCTCTGCAGGACCTTGGCAGGGTTCACTGGAGCACGGGAAGGGCCACAGCTCCCAAAGGTTCTCAGAGTGTTGGGTAGGTTCCTTAAACCTTGCTCGAGAATTCAATGTGGTGGTGGGAAATCTCAGCTAGGAATGGCCAAGAGGAAAAAAAAGATATGGAAATACTAAATTTGTTTGAAGAGCTGAATGGAATAGACTGGAAAGATATTTGATTCTTTTATGTAACATTTAGGCTCATTCCAGACCCCAGTTGATGAACTGCTTCCATATTCCTGGAATTTGAGGGCAGAGCTGTTGTTCATTTAGCGGTAAATGCTAGGGCTGGATGGAAGGAATGCCATTCCTAACCAAAGTCGAAGTCTAATCCTTTGGTTTCACTGGGGACTCAGATTACAATAATTCAATACGGAGAGCATTCATTCCTCCTCCCCCCTTTTCTTACTATATTACAAATGGCTAGTAAAAGAAATCTAACTAAATGCTGATCCTGCTTAAAATGCAATTAAATATATCCACATTCCATCTCCTGTCTTGCCTGTGATTTTCTTGTATGAGAGAAACTCAGCTCTTTTCTTCTTACCTTCTCAGTCTCTCTCCAGCAGTATCCTCTGTGCTTTCAAGATGCTTGTACTGTAAGCTAATTTTTCAAATTCCAAACAAGAAGCTCTTTCCCATGCAATAAAGTTCCCTACAAATATAGCTAATGTCAATAAAGCTAAAAAGATATGTCAGCAAAGACCCAAACAGTCAATTTATTACAGTTAAACATCCTGCCCAGACAGTTTATTTACAATCAAAGCTTGTTATATAAAACAATCCCTCTTTCCTTGATATCTTTTTTTAATCTTTCAGTTTACAAATTATTGTCTTTCTCCTTGTATCCCATATGAAATACTGAATTCATTTGTGCATGTTCTAGGACTATAATCTTCCTGTTTCTTTTTTAAAAGTTTCATTGGATGATCACTTGAAAGTATATACAAAAAAAATCTGTGTATTTTGTCTTTTAACCAAACAAAAGCTGCATCACAATAAATTTAAACAAATGAAAGATATTACTGAGCACTGTCTCTTGTAAACAAAATCCCCCAAATGACTTAGAAACATGGTTTACAGAAACGTATATACTCTTCACTATCTTATATTTCACTATACCCTTTTTCCCTTGTAAACATACACAGGAGGAAACACACATAGCTCTTTCTATAGGCTTTCAGATTACGTCTGCCTGGGGACAGAGGAAAGTACAGACCATTCTGACAGAAGAAGAAAAGAAGCCAAGTTGTCAAATATTGAGATACAACTCCAGCAACTCCCTCACATATTTGTTATAAAATGGCTACTTTTAACTTGTGATGCAGACAAATCAAGCCTCTTTCAGGCTCCCAGAACAGCCTTTGTGTGACTTCCCAACTGTGTGCTCCACAGCTTCTAAATTGGCCCTCAAATATTGTTATGGGAACACTAGGAAGGAGACCTTGTATTAAATTACACTTTCAATCAGTCATCTACATCTGCTTGTGTTTGTCAGGGAAAACCTGGGACGGGTTGCAGCTCCTATCTGATGGAGTCTGCGTCTGCGAGCAGGTTCCAAGACACTTTATCTGGCACAGGAGAACCGTAAAGGCTTCCCTTCTTGTACCAGATCTGCTCCAGAGATACTAAATTCCTCCATGATAATGAGGTGTCCAGAATAGTAACAAGAGGCCAGAAGTGTGCTTTTGGTTTAGGCTGTGCTGGAATATCTGCTGACTGTGGGCGACTGCGAATACACACCGGTGTACCTGAGCGAGCTGGGCCCAGAGCGAACAGTGAAACCTTATCAGGTGTCAGATCTCCTGGGCTGTAGGGGAGAGGTGTAGGATTGCTGCATGTCTAGCACAGCTGTGACAGGCAGTGTGAGGGAAGGCTGTATGACAAATAAGTAAACCCATTTCTCGTCACAGTACTGTAGTCCCTGCATTTAAGGCTTTTTCCTGGGCTTTAATGCTGGTGGTAAGAAGTAGTTCTGCCTTCTCCTCTGCCACATTTTGCATGCAAAATACTTGGAAAACAACTCTCTTTTGCAGGTGCAGTTAATGTGGGTACTGCAGAGCACAAATAATTACCTGCCTGGCAAAGTGGATGTAGAAGTACTTCCCATTCATGTCTTTGAAAGGTGGAGAGGGGAACTGTGGAAATTCCCCGGACTGTGTCATTTTAAGTTTTGCAGATGTTCTCCCCATGGCATTTTCCTCCCATCTCCGGTTTAGCCACAGCATGAAAATATTCTGACCAACACTGCAGACTCAGGAAAGGTCATACATGTACCTTCTTGTGATGTGTTTTTCTAACCTCTCTACCTGCTGTGGGTAGTCTGCAACCTCCTGTGCTGACAAGTCTGCAATGGCCAGGGCTGTGATGAATGGGATGTCATTAGCATTTGTGCAACTACCCCTGAGAACCCTCAGAGGTGCTTTGGCCTCCTTGTCTTGCTGTGAACTTTGTAATGGCAGTAAGTACAGGCAGATATGTTGGAGATTCTCTATCCAAAAATTTTTCCCCAGGCAATATGGGTAAATAATGATTTGTGTTGGAAATGGTAATGTATAATAATTATGGCTACAATGTCCTAACTAGAAGGAAGAGTAGAACATCCTGTTATTGCCATCCCAGTGTTCCACCTTTGAGTAGAGGTTGCTTCATGCATGACAATGTTGTAGGGTTAGCTGAGACTCCTCCCTGCTCTCAGCATGGATGGGAAAATATAGAGTGGCTGAACAACAGGTGTTTCTTCCTCATTGTGAGAAAATGGAACAGTTTGCTTGCAAAAGAAACAGATGGATCGAGTATAATTTTCAAGTCAAATGTACAATATTGGGGGTAGACACGTGTATCTTCGCTGCACACTTATTTGGAGCCGACAGATGGAATTGGTCCAAAACTTACCTAGTTGTGTTAGATGTGCCCAGATGAGTAAACCTCTCCCCATCTTCCTTTTCTGGTTTCCTCCTGTGCTGTTTTACATTGCATCAGTTTGCACTTTTTACATGGCAAAGGTCTAGTCTTGGGGTTTCCTTGAAATAATTAGGGTCAAACTGTTATTGCTATATTTGCCTGGTGTCTCTCTCAGTGTAGAAACAGCATTGCATTTAAAGAGATTATTACTGGTGTCATATATTCAACAACTTCAATATGTTGAGGGTGTACTGGGGAAAGATTAATTGGTGCCTGCTTGCTCCTTGTTATCTTTCATTGAGCATCCACTGCTGACACGGTCTAACACAGCTCAGCCTTTCTTATGCTGACAGCTCTTTTTGTTTAAATTAAATTCGTTTGAAATGTCAGGTTTTTACTTTAACTTTGGACTCCTGCACTATGGTAACATGATGTGTGAATATACCTTAATTTCTTGTGCCATGTTGCCTCACAGTTGGAGCTCTGGGAGGCAAGGTGTGAATGACAGTGGGAGACACGGAAATCTGACTAAAGTGCATTATTCATCTAAAACTCCTCGAAATGAAAGAAAAGCTCGAAAAGACTGTCATAGATTCCAGAGGACAGTATGCATTTCCATTACCTGGCAGCATTTATGCAGATTAAGGACTGAAGGTAGCTAAGGTAAAATAAACTGCCACCATAATTCTTGTGTTGCGTGGCTTTGGAAGACACAGGAGAAAGGTCTGCTTGTGGTGAGAAAACTGAAAAGAGTCAGAAATTGCTCATCAATCTGACAACAATAATACATATAGAAGTCAAATTGCTGAGAGCTTAAGGATTAATGGCTTCCCATAGTAGAGAGTGCAAAATGCAACTTTGTGCCTTCCCTGTGGGAGAAGATGAAGAAGCTGGTTTAAAATGCGTATTCTAATTACATATATGTTATGTGTAGGGATAGCAGCAAAAGTCCAAATACTTGTGGGGTACAACAATTTGTTTAGGAGATGCAAAAATCTGTGCCAGTGTATCTGGTCAGCAGGTAGGTCAGAGCCTGTCTCAGAGGGAAATGTGGGGCATGTCTCACAAAATTAGGTTCTCAAATACTGAAAATGGTGAAATAAGTTTTTTCAAGCCCTTTTCACTTATCTAACCAATGTCCCCTGGAAATTACTTCTCTAAAAAGTGGGGTTCATTACTTTTCAGCTTTTAAACCTAGTTTGGTATAATTCTGAACTGACTCATATTGATATTTCTCTTGGAAAAAAAATATTTTAGAAATCCATCTGAGCTTTATCTGATGCCCTCAATGTCCAGTTTGCTTATATTAAAAATGTTCTCTTCTCCAGGATTTCCGATGCCTTCAGAAAAAGGGGTATTTATGTTTCTCTTGCTGTCATGGATCTTGCCAGAAAGCTTTGGGATTTTGCTGAAGTTGTTCTAGGAAACCCCACTCACAACAAACCATGTGTCTTCAGCACCAGGTTATGTCAGGCCCTACTTAAAAACGTCGACAGGTTCACCTAGAGTCATTGCTTCTTTGCTGAGAATGTTCTTCTTGGTGTTCTTATGTTTCCTCTTTTAAAAAAGTATCCTTGCACTCGGAGAACCAATGTAATTTATATTACCACAGCCTGCTGCAGGCTAATATTCATAAACCAGGGATAAAGGCTTGAAAATGAAAGCAACGAAAAGGGCAAGACAAATAATTGATTCCTCCAGCTTTTGTCTGGGGACTTAAAACATTAAATACAACTTCGAGTATTCTCTAGAAAAGCCAGTTGTGGTGATAATAGTAAATTCTACCTAAATTGCCTTTTGTGACACAAGCCAATAATGCAATGACAATCTGCTAAGACCCAGTCAATAATTTCATATCAATGAGGATGGCACAAATCTCACAGGCTCATGGTGCATATCCAAGTCTAGCAGCAGAGCAATTGGTTTACTCCCTCCCTGAATCATCCCGTATCTTTGATGATCTTCTCCACCTTTCACATGGTTGGAAAGATCTTGTGAAAGACACAGAGGCAAAAAGCTTCAGACTAGCAGACTCAAAGACCTGATTTCTTCCTCTAGTCTTGGCCTTTCAGCAATAGGTGTCCTCACTCAGAAACACTGACACCCGAGCTTTCAAGTTGCTGGAAAGTAATTCACTTGAAAGTAATTCACTTGAAAGTGCTATAGAGGAGTGCTTGCATGCTCTGGTGTTTAAGAACTAGAGTTAGTTGAACAGTTCTCAAGCGTATTTAAAAAATCAGAAGTATGTGAGGTTTGAGGGTTGGGTGGGTGTCTTTTTTGATTAGAAAATGTATACTCGACAAAAACTATTGTTCAGATATCATCTTCAAAACTCTGCTTTCATTTCTCCAGAAATAAATTTGTGAGTGTGCTCACACACTCAGTCACTATTCCTCCTTAACCCCTGAAGCAAATATTTGTCTCAGTTTTCAGGTACTTGTATTCAAATCCTTCTTCTCTGCCAGAGTCAAATCTGTGTTTCTACAGCACCTCACAGCTGAATGGCTTATTTTCTTTGCTGGTTAAAGTCTTTCATTGTTTGATGTGAGTGAAAAAGAAAATTTGCTGTTGTTTCCACTTTATCCCAGTGTAAAAGAGAAGTTTTTATTGTTGTTCTATATTTTGTCCCACTCTTATGATAAATGTTTCCAGGGAATTGTTTTGATTTCGCCCCCTGCCATCCAAAGGTAAAATCTCTGTTATTTTTTTTTTAACCTTCATAGCAACTAGTCTTGTTTAGGCTATACTAATTTATCTTATGATGCTTTTAGATGGCCATTTCAAAAAACTCTGGATCTCATGAAGAATTATTAGCCATCGGTCTTTACATGTCAGCTTGTTTTTTCAGATGACTCACTGTTTTGCTTAGCAGAGTTCCGTGCTGCTCCTGTACTTCCTCCTGAAGAACAAATAAAGAGGAATTTTGCTGTAGGTAATTGTGTCATAGGGATGGCTGGGACGTGCCATTAAAGCTCAGACTTATTTAGAAATGCTGGTAGGTCCTGCCCTGAAGAGTTCTCATTTCATGTGAGATCAGAAGATACAGGCAGAGAGCAGATGTGGAGCTCACACTGGTCAGTTCAGTAGACTTTGTTTTGACCTTGGGGATTAAAGTCATGATGCAGCACAGGTGATGCAGGCTCAGATATGCTGCATAAAGGTAAACCCACATCTTTACACTGATCACACGGGATGAAACCAGGAACATGCTGAAACTGTTTAGGAGCTTTACTGCAATGCAATGGCATATTCTTTCAAGGAGTTTATGATGGTTATCATCTCCTCTGTTTTTTTTTTAATATATTGCCTCAGTTGTGAGATTGCTGTGTGATGATTTTATACTAAAATTGCAGCTTGGTCTGAGATTCAAACTGTAGGGGTGTGCGAATCTAAAACAGTGAGGTTGGAGCTTGATAGTTGAAATCATGTGTAATGCCCTGCTCATTCTTTGGTTGCAAATTTGAAGGGTTTTAACTGAGGTTCATTTTTTTTGCGTGTTCATATTTAAAAAAAAAAAAAAAAAGAAAGAAAAAAAAGGCAGAGGTCAAACCTGTGTAGCCATGAATGCAAGTGGAAGTGAATGTGAAAAGTTGTTTTTGTTCCCACTGATAGAGATTTGCTGCATTAACCTGCATTTTTGCTTGACCCTGCAAGTAATTCTGAACATCTGAATATATGGAATAAAATCTATAGCCAAGACTAATAAATTGCAATGCCAGGATCTTAAGGTCCTCAGTAACTGTAAATCAGTAGAGCTGCAGAATTCAACTGAACTGTGCTAATTTACACAAGCTGAGTGTCTGACCTTTAGTCTTCATTAGTATCATTAACTTTTCTTAAATGATGGCAACTCGAATTTGAGAACAGCACCAAAATTAAGATTAAAAAATACCCTTACACCTCCCCTAGGTGAAACACAAAATAATTTGACAGGTAATTAAAATTCGTGTAAAAATTATGACTATGTAGTTTGTTCTCTGCAGAAAATTAGCATATAATCTACCAAGATCAAACAGCAGCTTCCAGCATATGCCAAAAGGGTTCCTTTTTAGGCTAAAAAGACCCAGGAATTTGGAATGGTTTCCACAATTGTGTCATAAAAAAAGTGTGATGGTATAGCTCTTTTATTTTCCTCTCCCTTAGACTTCATTCTAACACAAACAATTTGTGAGCCAAAAGAGTTTAATACCTCAGGAATTCTAATCTGCATATTCCCACTTTCAGACAGGTACTGCTTTCTCCATTTTATAAGAAACTTCAAAGCACTCCTTGGTTTCCCTCCAGTCAAAAGTTTGGGAGGGGGAGAGTGTCACATGTCATTTATTTATCTGTCTTCTCAAGCCAAGTCTCCAGGCTTGATATGAACATACACTTCTAAGTAAACCTATGCAAACTCATATAAATGTACAGCAGGCCAATATTGCTGTGGTTAAATTTGTGTTACTTTACTTTGGGGTTGTTCTGACTCAGATTTGAGAAAATGATGAGCAATGAAAGTCTGTTCAATAAGCTTATGGTGATGATCCCTAATGGTCAAACTCCAAAACAAGCTATAACATATTCTGAACCAACTTCACTTTTCCTTAAGTTTGCCTATGTAGAAGAGGGGTTTTAGGAGTGGCCAAATACCACTGTCAGGTTTCTGAGTCACTGTGGAACAGCTGTTGAATAGTTTGCAAAGTGTTACCTGAACAAATTTTTAATAAACAGCTATTTTTATTATGGGACTTCTTGTTTTTTTTTTTAAATTTTATTTTTTTTCTGGAAGCTTCTTTTTAAGAAAGAAACATTTTACAATGCTTTGTATGCTAGTTATCACTTGTATAACTTCTGTCTGGCAGACAGAGCATCAGTTAATCAAATCTGTCCTCATTTGAAACTGGGCATTGCTGTAGCGCTCAAGAGAGAATCTCTTCTTAGACATTGGTTGGCTTGTTCAGAACTGCCTTTGGCAGATTTAAAGTAGTAGCAATATGCAAAGCAAGCTGTCTTGTTGGGACAGATGACTTTGCTATGACTGGATGTCTTTAGTGCACAATCATGTTCCCAAGGTGAAAAATCACTTTCCTGAATCAAGTATTTTTTTTATTATTTTGGCAGATGATCCTGGTTTACCAGACTGCTAATGAAAATAACCACAGTTCATTTATTTAAAAACACACTTTCTAGTTATGGAAATATATCCACAGACCCGGTGCAACTCTGTACCTACAAAATTTGCAAAACGTTTATCAATCCTTAGAGAGGAAGAGCAAGTGTTTTTTTGTTGTTGTTGTTTTTGTTTTGTTTTGTTTTGTTTTCTTTTTTTGTCAGAAAATGGTGGTGATCTGCTTGATTGCCTTAGGAGCTTTTTTTAATGAGTTTCTTGCTCTTACTTATTTCTTTGTGTTTGATGATTTGGTATTTCTAAGTAGTGGAATGTGTTGTTGTTTCTGTTTCTCAGTGAGCAGGGTGATGATAATAATGCTGTCAGATGCATTTCCTGTTTGGTCCGTACTAATGGACTGAATTTAGATTGTGTTGGATTCCCACCTTACCTATGATAATGCATCAGCTGATAAGGAATCCCCTTTAAGTGGCATACTATGTAAGGAATGAACTGTTATCTGGAATGATTAGTAGGGAAGAATTTGAGCCCTAAAATATGATTATGACATCTACATTTTAGACTATGGCAAAAAATTTTGGGGCTGAAGGCTGCTTTTTGTTCGTATTAAAGCAATAAAGGAAGATCTTAAGACCTAGACTGCAGTTGTTATCTTTTTAGTGGCTCTTGAATCAGCCCTAGGGTGCGAAATATACCTTCTAAACAGATGGTCTGAGGTATATTTCTTTATTCCCTGATTGATTCTGTGAGCCTGCTATTGAGAATGAAAGCAGTGGCAAAATCACTGCCACAAACAGGGGCAGTCTCAGAGGTAGCTCATCCTGGTGTGTAATAAAGCCATTGATGTGATGAAGATTCAGCAGCAGCACACAACAGTCTTTCCAGCTCCTTCATGTGCTCTTGCTGCAGAGTGAGGCATAAGGAACTCAGCTCACAGGGCTACCATTTTTATGATGCTTTGGGATTTCCTGCTCCAAGTCTGACTTGTTGATATGTGATCTTCTTAACCTGATGGCACCAGTGTGATGGGATGGGTGCAGGAGGGAACACGGCCAAGGAGTTGCACATGAATTATGATATTCAGAGATACCAGATGTCTGCTGCAACAGGTGATGATGGTGTGTGTGCAGCACCTACAGCTTGCTTCCTGTGGATCTGGTTGGTCCTGTTAAGCAATGTGTCCATATGTCTAAGGAGAACTTGCACATCCTCAATCAGTCCCTGTCCTCCTTGTCCTAGGAATATGTGCTTACCTTGTGCAATGTGCTGACCTGGGTGTGGAAAACCTCTTCAATGGCGTCCAAATGGAGAAAGAAACGTCTTTAACTGTAGCTCCTCAGACCTGATCCCTTGTTGGCCCTCTTCTGTGACAGAGGTGTCTGCTTGTCTCTTTGTACTCCTTTATGTCCACTTAATTCTGCTAGCCCCTTTTCTCTGTTCCACCGCTTTCCAAGCATGCTCTCCCCATGCTATAAGATCAAGCCTTTTTACCTAACACCTTCTTTCTGTGACAAATCTCAGCGCAGAGCACAGAGGAACCTTGTTTTAACTTCACTCTGTTCAGCCTCACAGTGATTCAGTGTTTGGTGTTTGTCTCTGGAACAAGGTGAGTAGTGGACAAAATCTGTTAATGTCTAACACAGGGCAGAGAGTAAGACTGCATAAATCAGCTCTCCCCTGTCACTTCTGCATTTCATTCCCTGCCCCAGGGATCCCACCTCTCCCAGGGACATCACATCTGGCACTTTGTTGACACACAAGATGTCAGTAGAGACTAAAACTAGAGATATTGACTGAGGTCCCTCTTTTATCAAAGGGTTGCAAGGACAGCTCTAGGGACCTGGAGAATAACAATTATTGTTTGGTGGACTGTGTCTGCTGACTTCTCTCAATTAATCAGTTCCTTCTTTTGAACTGGAATGAATCCCAGGTTGCAGCCATTATTACCTTGATGCCTTTGTTGCATGTTGCTTTAAATACCAGTACTCTATGACTACATTAAGTTTGATTTCATGAAAAGTATTGCTCTACATCCAGAAACAAGTAAGTAAGAGGGGGAAAACTGTAGCAGCTTCGTGTTGTTTTGAATGTGATCAGAAGGAAAAGCAAGAGCAAATGTTACACTGGGCCCTCTGTGTATGGCACATAAGATAGTTTTCCCATGCTGCCTAGAGTTCAATTTTGCCATATGTTTATGACTAGCGTGTCTACAGATCAGATTTAGGTGTTTTCCCATATATTGAAGTATCACTTCATGGCTCCTCTTTTTCCCCCTGTTTTGGTCTCCATGCTATAATCCAGTACAGGGTGTGCCAAAGATTTAGTCAACAGTCCAAAACAAATAATAAGGCTATCTGGTCAGATTCTATCATCATCTGAGTCAGATTTGTGCAACTCGATTAAATCAGGGCATATACAACACATTAAAATATGTGGCCTGGTAGAGGGAGAGGTACAAGGAGGTCACAATTCATTTCCAACAAATGAAAACATTCAGACCCATGAATAAAAGATAGACTTGATTAATGCAGAGATTTAGTAAGTCGTGCAATGCTATATATCCTGCATCAAAAGAAATTCCTGGGAATGGGTGTACCTTCAATGACACCTGAATCTCTCCCATGCCCCATTAATTGTTTCTCTCTTCAGCACTGGTAGAATAATGTATGAAGAACTCGCAGTGTAGTGCACAGATCTTGCAAACCATAATGCAAACATTCAGCTTTACTTGTATGGGAAATCACGTTTGTAAAAGCTTGCAGGATCCAAATAAAAAATGGCAATATTAAAATGAAGAAAGGAATAAAACATGTAATTAATCTTTCTGCACTAAGTCTAAAATAAAGGAATAAGGTGTTTAAGCTTTTCTTTAGCTTTCACATTAACAGTTGTGATTTAACTCATGCATTGAGGATGTGATGTATAAGTGCCAGAAACTGTTTCTCTACTGGATTTCTACTGCAGCTCACACAGATGAATTGGAGGGTTGGTTAAATATAATGCCCGCCTTTTCACTGTGGAAAAAACTGTTAGCAAAATTTATCTCCTTGAGACAGTCCCTCTCCATCTTGTACCCATCATTCTTTAAGCCATTATTTTAACATGAGCTTTTGTACTTATTCTGGATAATTCACTTGGTCTCTAAGGACATTTTCCCCAGACTCCTTTCTTGCTGGGAACAGATTTAGTACTGACAGGCAGAGTCCTCTGTAGGTGTGGGAAGAAAGACACACCTCATATAGATAAAAACCAGAAGTTTTTATAAGGTAAGGTTATAAGGTAGCAAGAGACCAGCGTAGGGGAGGGTCTTTCTACTTGCCTTGAAAAAAATACAGAGAATCCTGCAATGGTTTAATGTAAGATAGTATTTTTAAAAATTAGTCTGACAAAGTATTTACCCAAGGCTTGCATCTAAGAACTATACGATTTCCACTCTAAATAACTATCATGACTATCAACTTTCATTTCAGGAGGGTTCTTGGTAATGCCCACTTCAAACTGTAACATTTTGAGTTTTTCACTGCAATTTCACCAAATTAGAAATTTTCTATGAGAACATAATGACTTTGATGAAATTTGACAGGAAAAAAAGTTGTTATAAATATATTTTTATTTTTTTTCCTAAAATAATGTATTTTGAATTTCTGCTATTTTAAAATATTTAATTTGTGTGCGTTGGCTTCTGTATTTATCTTACTGAAACTAAACATTAGAGTTTTTACCATATGCAAAAATATGTTCATTTTGGACCAAAAATGAGAGCCCAAGTTTTAGAGTGTCAAGAGCCATAAAAGTTCAGTTGTGCTGGAAAAAGGAGACTGAGTTTGAAAAGAGAGACTTTGGAGCCATTCAGTACTTAAATGTTGTGGCCACTTTGCTTAAGAAATCCTCAAACCTTTGTGGATTGTTTTGTAAATCCTATCCAAATAAACACGATTGCCATATGCCTAATTTGCATATGTCATTACAGACACGAAAGGTGATGCAGTTGCTTAACAGTGTTACGAGAACAACCTCCTTCCTGGAGTTCCTTTGCATGGCATGGCAGACATGATGGACAGAAGTAATTCCATGGGCTTGCTTTAGGACTGCAGGATGACTTTTTAGCTTTAGTCAGGGGGAAAAAAACCCAGTAGGCCACTGTCTCCACCACCAATTTTTATGGTAATACAAGGTAATTTAATGGATTTTTATGTGACTGGCATGAGGGTAATGATGAACAGAGTGCGACACTGCCACCTTAAAAGTGTTTTTCCTCCTAATTGTTATTTAGCTACAGGGAGCAAATTTAATTTTAAGTTTCTGGTCTCTGAATTTATTCTGTAACCACAAAACAAATATCAGCCAAACAAATAGGCAGCTGTACTACTATTTTGTGTGTGGCTTTGCATCTTAGGGCGAGTCTTTGCTTTGTGCATTTAGGGACATCTAGTAATGGTAAGCAGAGTCAATGCTCCTTTATTGTGCTCTTTGCTCCCCAGCATTTGAGAGAGTGTAGATTTCCCGTCACCATGTTGTTCTTCAGTTCATCCATCTGCAGCCTGCTCCCTCTGCTTCACATTGGTGATGAATTATACTCTGCTTCCTCCATCTAATCCTTTTCATTTATTTATATTTTATGAAGGAAACATAAAAGACTCCTCATAAAAATCCAACTGTTTTTGATAAACCTTGTCATGTGCAAATAATGGAGCCTTGTCAAGAACAAGCCTTGCTGGAAATTTATGCTTTCTAATAATAATAACAAGAGAGAATCAGGAACAAATAAGAAATATATTGAATTGGATTCAGAGAATGTTTATGGTTTTAAATTGGTGGCAATAAAGTATTTTTTATCTAGAAATGTTTTTACATGTTAGCTTAATTCAAATACCATGTTGTGCTTGAACTCTGCAGTATTTAGCCTAGCAGAGCTATGAAAAAGCATCTTGTATTTTTCCACAGTAGAGCAGACAGACTTCTCCTTCCAAGGTTTTTGGTGGAGACAGGAAAAGATATACCTGACTTATTAATACAAGAGGAAACAATCCAGAGTTTGGAGCAAAGAAGCAAAGTGATGGTCAGCTGAGACCTCTCTGTGGGCTAGCAGAAAATGGTAGGGGCACTGAGGTTAAAGAAAACAAAGGCAGAGTTTTATTAGAATATTGTTTCTTTTCTTCAGCAGCAAATTTCCCTGGCCAGAATCAACTTCTCAGGAGCAGGAATGTTTACTGGTTTTGACTGCTAAGGCTGTGGATATCTGGAAGGGCATAAGGACAATTGGTCATACGCAGGTAAACTTAATAGCTAAAAGAAGATATGATTGCCTCTTGCTGTAATCTTCAGCTATCTCTTTGCTGTACAAAATTTTATTTTCTTATATAGTTTTTGCATTGAGACTAAAACTAAACAGAATGTTAATTATTTGCTGATGAGACCAATTAGCATTTTATAGTACTTTACAAATGTCAGGCAATGAATAGGATTTCTCAGGAAGAAAACTTTGTGTTCAACTGGCGGAGTCTAATCCAAACAAATGTGTCCCTTTAATGAAGAGGTTTCTTAGTAACACAGCTAGTTCTCCGAATATATTGTCTGTGCATCTTCACAGAATTGATATTTATGCTCCCATGAGTGCTACTCTTTACATGAAATACTTGTTTTACATCTTTTCAGGAGTGAGAATCTCTGTAATTTCCTTTCAGGCAACATATCCAATCTGTCATATTGAAGTACTGCTAGAAATAATATTAGGAAATGAAGAAACAAAGACAAAAAATTGTTTTTCAATTTAGAAAACTAATTGTCTCATTCAAGGCCCTTGTTCCAAGTTGCATTTTGTTAAATATTGAAGGTTTCATAAACAAAGGCGTGAAGAGAAAATTTGCTTCCAGGGGATATTAAAGTTTTAGTTTAATTTAATTTTGGTGTAGAACAAAGACCCTTTCTGCCTATTCTCCCACCTCCTTATTCAAAACTTCCTTGGCAGACTGGGCTGACGCTCAGCCCTCGGGCTTGGACTTTGCGAGATGACACAACCATTGCTGAACTGGGCAGCTGCCAATCAACCAGAGGAAAAAGTTAATGAGAAATCAGCCAGATTTGAGGGAACTGGTTCTTTTACACTTCATCAATTACCATTCCCTATAAAACAGTGGGACTTAAACAATATCTGGCAGAGATATTCTGTCACTGGTTTTGCCTGGCTCCAGCTGGCATCCCTTGTAATGCATTACACAGGACCAGAAGAACCAATTGGTTTTGCAGTGTTGTCAAAAAATGGTGACCTTTATAAGAACGATGCCCCAAAAGGTCACAATTTCAGCTTTGTAGCTGACTTTACAAAGGCAAGTTCAAGTTTTGCAGGCATCGGCCTTTGTAATGAGGTTAGTGACAACCTTCCAACAACATGTATCTTATGACAGATCTGGCATTTTCTTTTTTCCAAGGTTTGACATAGGTATCTGCATTATCCTGTTGCCAAGCCTTCATCTATAGCATGTATATAACTTCTAAATTACCTTCAGAACTGATGACACCCTCCCCATTGCTTTTCTTCACAGCACGAATCCCTGAAATAGCACACTGATTTTTAAATAGAGTATTTGGGTGTTTCACAGTAGTATCATTTTCACACTGCTCTGAATAGGTTTCGATTTCTCCCTGTCTGAATTACACCAATGCAGCTGGAAATGGAGTAGAGGACTGGCAGAGTTTTCTGAAGAATTTTACTCCAGGTATTTGCAGTGTGACCCTTAAAGTCAAAAAGTGAATTGCCGATTGGGTGTTTGACAAGCACCATTTATCTCTTGTGCGTGATGATACGTGAGACACTACTTAAGGAAAGAGAATTGTAAATCTGAATGACCTGTGGGACTTGGTCAGTGTATACAAGCTGTAGATTTCTTGTTGCAGAAGGAAATTAATCAAAACAAATAATTTGGATGTGATCTTTTGTATCTTGACAGATTATGTATTCACACTCTTGAGGCAGACTGGTGGCTTTTTTGGTGGATTAGGAGGAAGCAAGCAGGGTTGCTCATTTTATTTCTGTTTTTGCAATTGCATTAATTTTTTGAAAGATTGCTATCTAGCATCTTATTTCTAAGCCTAATGGTGCTTGGATTCACCAGCTCTTTCCCAGTATTTAATGAACAGAATCTATGAACTATACATGAATCTATGAATCTACATGGGAACTGCACGAATAGTAAAACCAAAAATTTCTGATTCAGAAACTGCTTGGTATTCTTTTTCCCCTCGCTTAGGATGAGAATAAGAATAGACATACATATTGTGTAGTCTGCAGCCTAGAAATTCTTTATTGTGTAATTCTGAAATCTGATAACTATTTATTTCCACATATATAAAGGACACTTGTAAAGACAAGTTGTATAAAGCAGCAAGAAACTGCACCTTTTTTTTTTTTTTTTTGCATGTGTGTAGTGATTTAATGTGGAATATCCTAATTACTTGACTTCAGTAGTATGATATAGTTTTCATGCAGTAATCCTACTTATGAGTCACAAGAGCCCATGAAACTATAATAATTAAAATTCCATATGACAAAGGAAGTTAAATGTGTTAATTCTGAACCTGTAGGAACTTCATATATTTTACTGAAATAGCAATTTTAAAGCACTTTCCTCCTCCACCCCAGTCCCCACTGCCTTTCAAGGGTCTAACAGTTTTTCCCTGGAAAACATTTGCTTCCCCTGTGGCCTCGGCTTTACTCTCCCAGCCAGCCCAGCTCAGGTGCCCTGGGCACTGGGGTTTGGAGCTCCCATGTCTGTTTTGGGTGTTTGTCATCAACAACTGTAAGGCAAATTTGGACTTTGTGAACCTAAGGAAAGACCAGATGGTTTAAATAAGCCTTTAAATGCTAAAGTTTATTCTTATGCTGTATACAGATTCAGGACATTAAATATGTTGATAATCTCATTCCAAAAAATCCCTTCGCTCATCTGCAAGGATTTGGCCAGCGTGTCAAGTGCCAAGTTTGGAATACATATGTCATGCCTTTTTTATACAGCTGCAAATAAGATATGCTGCATTACACTCTTCAAAATAAAGTCTGAGTAGGGTCTCTCAGCCTTAGCCCTAGTTTTCTTTTCCTCCTCCCAGTACGTGGCTGTAATAACTCATGGAGTTTATTCAGTCAGCATTTTAAATACTGTGTGTGTCCCCTTCCATCATTCATAATATGAGATGATGAAAAGCACTGTAACTAATTTTATGCAACACAATGAAATTAAAAGCTTTTGGTATTACCGTACTGCGGGTATAAATCTAACTAAATGTGGTGTTGGAGAGAGATGGACTGTATAGGTGAGTGTTAGAATAATTTAAGGTTATTGGGCATTTTCTATGGGTGTCTCTTCTTGTTTCTTCGCAAATACCATAAGTAATTGTGTGGTTAATAAAGTCTTTAAGTGTCTGAGCTTGCAGTTTTCTACTGCCTTTATTCATTAGCTAAGAAAAAGTAAAGCTAATGGAAAACAATCCATTTCGGTGAAACTGTAGATTTGCTTACCCATCATACCAAAATGTTAATTTGTGTAATATTTTAGTGTCAAATTAACTTATGTCAAGTACAGTGCAACTTATGCACTGATACATTTCAGAGAACTGGACAAAATATCAGATTTATGTTCCTATATTTCAGTTTTATCCATTAAATTCTACATGTATTGATAATCTGGATATTAACAAAAATGTTGCTTGAGGTCTGAAGGTCTGCTTTGTGCTTATACAGAAAAATTTACACGAGTTAGGATATGCATGTAGCTTTTCCACCTCCCTTATCCATCATCATTTATGTACTCTGGTATTTACTTCTCCCAAATACAAACCTTGCCTCTTAACAGCATTACTGTTTCTACTCCTGTTCATAATATGATATATGATATTCTCTCTGTTATTTCACGCTGCACTCAAATGAATCTTCACACATTTTTATAATATTGGAGTTACTCTCCTGAGTTAATATTTGCATGTATCTTTTATTATTATTTTATTTTATGCTATATAAGGTTTTTCTGCCACCAAGCAGCATGTGGAAGTCATGAACAAGACTTATTCATGAACAAGCTAAGGGCCTTCTCACACTTCGTGTTTCCCAACAGAGGACAAAAGGATTTTCTTTTCTCTTTGTCTCATTACCCTGCCTCTTTTATCTTGGGACTGCAGTTACTTAAAAGTGTGTGCTCCTAATCTATCCAAGTTGCTCTGAATTTTATTGCTCTCACTTTGTATTTACAACTATTTTCCCTCCTATTAACCAGCATTTAGTGTTATCATCAGTAATTCAGCTGGAATCATACTTCTTAAAGGTTGTTTAGCATTAAAAGAAAATCTTTTCCTCAACTAGCTCTCTGATTTCCCCTTCCCAGGCAGTTTCCCTCCTTCCCCAGCCTAATCTGCTCTTAGTAAGAGCAATCCTGAGATATGGAGCATCAACTCATCTCCCAGCACCTGCTCTGGTGTGTTTTCTGCCTGTCCGGGAAACCAGAGGACTGAGGTGCTCACAGAGCTTCTGGGCCAGCATCAAGGGCCATGTGGAGGAGTAATATGGGTGCTCTGCACACAAGAATGACCCAGAAAACATCTGCAGGAGCCCTGAAATCTCAGCCTATGCCAGCAAGAAAATACCCTCTGGCTTCTCTGTGCATAATTGCTGTTCAGAGCTCCCTCAGTTCCGATGAGAACGAAGTTCTGTTTATTTTGTACGTCCAAGACGATCCTTTCTCTTTGAACGTTAAAAAGTTTAGAATCCAGGCTGATAGTTCTGGCTAAGCTTTGGCTCCAGTGGACAGGCTCAGCGCAGTCTTTCTTCCACACTTCTGCTTGTGCTGTTATTGCCAGGGTTGGCTCTGAGCCCTGTGTGCAGCAAGCAGACATTTCGAGCACTCGTTTATCTTCCAGCGCTTTCCTTCTATTGCTCTATCTCACTCAATTTCACCCAACATTTCCCCCTTTCTTATTGCAGGCAAGTAATTCATGTAGTTATGCATCTTTTCAATGAGGAAGCTTTCTGAGCAATCCCTTCTCTGCAAAAGAAAACTTTAAAAACTTTCCTGATATTAAATGCTCAGTCAAGTGCAGAGTTATCTCTCTTTGGCTCTGTAAACAAAAAAAACCTATTTTTTTGGGGTAGAGAGTGCACAGAAGTTTCTTTTTATTTTATTGGTTATTTCAGGTCATGATGGATGCAAAACAAGGGAATGTATTTTAACTACAGTTATGATTTAAAGTCAGTGTTCTGAAAAGGAACGTATTTTAAGACGCAAAACCATTGAGTGAGAACTCCAGGAAAAACAGTTTAAAGCAGCTTGACAGAAAGTTGTATCCTACTCTTCACCTTTATTTTGTATTTCTGATTTTATTTTTATGCATGGGACATGTGTTTCTTTTAGACATTTTTCAGTTAAGAAATAAAACTTGTAAAGTGTTGCTAGCAGTTGGTTTCCTTCCAACTGTTTTGAAAGGGTGTCCTCTAGTCAGCTTCTGGAAAGACTCTAGACTTCATCCCATTTCTTAGTCAGCTTTGGCACTCTGACCTGAAAAATCAGGGTAATTCTCAGAATGTCATCACTATCAGATCTATGACTTTATAGGAAAATACCACGACAGTTGGACTGTGTTAATTGCCTACATTAACGAGCTCTCTTGGACTGCTAAGCTTCCTATTAAATGCATTATTCTACTTGTTTTCAGAAAAGGAGCACCATAGTTTTCGCACTAGTACTGCTGTCTCAGTTCTAAACTGAATTGTACAAGCTGAATTTTGGTGGCTCTTGTAAAACAGATACTAGTAGTTAGTTTGGGGCAAAAGGCTACATCTGGCATTTTCTGAAAAGCAGAGTCTAAAATGAACCTGAAGTGTTAGATCAGATAGTTGAGCATTAAAATAAAACCAAAACATTCTTCAAGCTAATATAATTTCACTGTTTGCTGTGGTTCACCTGACTCTATTTCTCATATCACAACCCATTTTAGGACTGTCAGTAGTATGTGTTGTCTAGAACAGATGAACAAATCTGTTCTTACAACTCTGTTAGGATCAGCCAAAGATGCTGGCAGTGTATTATTTCCCTGTGCTTTTGTAGGGAAGTGACAGGACTCATGACCAAGGTCAGGAGAAAGAAAATAGGAGTGTGTTGTGCTTATTTGGGACCTACTGGGAAGCAATAAGTGAATCCAGACCAGTGCTCTGCCTGTTGGCTCCTTTTAAGGGAAGCTGAACTTTCAGTACCCAAAGTCACTAGTGTTGAAAATTGTGATACAGGAGATACAACATTATCTTTTACCTTCACAGTCATGAGTTTACCTTCGAGTGCCAGTGATGTTATTTTGGGGCCATGACCTAGCCAAAAGTAAGAATGACTTTATCAGCACATCAGCACTGCTGGAAACGCCTGACTACCAGAGTTTCTGATGCCGAGTTTGATGCTGAATAACAACATTGTTCAGTAAGAGCTATTTCCTCGAGGCTTAGTTACAGAAGTGTTTGGGACATGGTGGTTTCTGTATTAGCATTTTTGTAGTGAATACTCTTCATTGTAACTTGTGCAATTTATCACTGCAGTTGACTTTTCCTTCTGCAATTCACTGTAGAATGAGCCAGAAGAAGAAATAAGCACGTAAAGATTAAAACAAATATGTTTAAAAATATTTAGATGTGTAAATACTGCCATCCCATTCATCACTGAAGTGCTCTGTATACAGCAGAACCAAGTATGACCCCTTTTATCTCTAAATATATTTCACTAATCAGTTTGAAGACACTTTATAACATCTCCATTTTATCTGGTCCCTGCTGATTTATTTCCTACATCTGGATAATGGGCTGCCTGAGGTGGGTTCTCCCTACAGAGGAACTTCATCCCTACAGGGTAATAAGATCCTTGTCCAAGGCCTTATCAACAGAAGATTCATAGGTGACCTTAATTGTGCCAGTGCATCCAAGAAAGCAGAACTACTGAAAAGTCTATGTACCCTTTCCAGGCGTCATCAAGACAAAATAATAAAAGTTCAGAGTTAAATATTTCCTGGCTGTAAAGCCATGGCTTCAGAGTTTTGAAGTCAAAAGTGTTAGGATTTAGACTTGTCATATAGACAAGTTAGCTTGATGTTTGGTGCTTACATATCTTTTTTTTCAAGTCCCCCAGGATACTGTCACTCCAAATGAAGTCAGTCACCTGTACATCAGTGCCTTGACTGCTTTCTCAGGTTTGTGTCAGATGTATAAAATACATTCAAACTCCTGCTATGCCCTTTGGTTCTTGGCAGGCTGCCTGTGTATCCCTGGGACTGGCAAAGACCTGAAGTGAAGTGTGTGTTCTGCAAGGTAAGAACATGGCCAACATAATGCATATTTTTGAGCTCATGAATTATATTTTGATTGAAATATGTAGTGTGAAATCTATATTTTAGTAGCATGCAGTTTTTTCTAGTAGGCAAATAATGAGGACATGTGGGAGCTCTGTGGTTTTACATGGATAACAAAAGACCAAAAAAAAACCCCAAACCCTTGTCAGTCAATGGAATTCATACACAAAGATTGGAACCAGGGGTTGATATTTCAATTTATACTATGAAGTACCTTACCATTCATGCATTATATACATTGAAGTGTTTGTGGGTGGTCCTGGGCTATTTTGTTTTATGTGAAGATGATGAGAACAAAGTGTGACTAAAGCAAATCATTGGTATTGCTCATTACATTCCAAGCTACTCAGTGAGGCTGTTGTTGCAACTTTGAAATAACAAGGAATTACCCTCCAGAAGCACCTGGTCAGTGGAAGGAGACCAGTTCCAAGCCTAAGCTCCCAATTTTTAATTTTTTTTTTTTTCTTTTTTGTATTACTGGAGTATCTTGAGCCTAGAGCAAGATCAGAACTCCTTGTTTATAGCCCAGTTCATGTTAGTTTATTTTCAGCAACAAGTCTTTTTCTTCTGATCAGACCTTGAGACTCACTTCATTTGAAGCTAATTTTCCTCTTTCAAATCAGCTTTGGGGAAACATGTAACTGCAGTGGTCTCAATACTTCACTAAGCATCAGATTGAAAAGAGAAGGAACAGAGATCTAAGAACTCTAAACTAATGTTTGACACTTACAATAGATGTATGTAAAATCTAAAGAATGTACAGCAAAAGACCACTATCACACTAAAGCAGGAACATAAAAATATACAAGTCTATCTGAGCTGTCTTGATAACTGAGCTTGAGGAATGTGCTTTATGTCATGACCATTGACAGCTTTAACTAGACAGGAAAATGCAAGCACCTTTTCTCTGATAACAGTTGGTTCATTGATAGTCTTTACTGACCTTATCTGAAGAATAATAAATGCTTCAGTTCCTCAGTTTGTCCTTATTACTTATTTTGGTTGATTTTTTATTTCCTTTGCCTTTTTAGTGTCAGATTCCTCAGATAATCAAGAAAAAAAAACCCCAACCTTTCGACCTGCACTAAAGGGTGGACTGAGAAAACTGGCAGCGAGATACCTTCTAAGTGCTCTTGGTTTAACATAAGGATTAAGAAAGGCCAGACATTTTATAGGGCCTTGTGAAGTGGTGACTGTGTTAGCACTGAAGTCAAAGGGATGCAGAGGAGTTACCCGTGTAAAGGTGATACCCCACTGTGCAAAATAAACTGATATGTACAAATCTCAGGGTTACAGAACTGGAAAGGTGAATATTCTCCCTTAATACCCCACCTCTAGCACACAGCCTGGGTGCTTGCCGGCCAGAACACACTATTTTATGCTGTTGCAGTCAGTAGGAGTGTTATATAGGAAACAAACTTTCTAGAAATCCCAAGATAACATGGGAAATAGAAAGAACTAAATAAATGTGAGTGTTTGTCTTACATATAGCACCTTCAAGTTGGTTGGACTGTTCAATTATTGATCAGGAAGAAAATCCCATCAAAAAAATGCCAGACCAAAAGCTTTTTGCTTTCTCTAGTCCTAATGTGTTGAGGTTTTTAGGTCAAATTCCAAAGGACACTGTGACAATCGTGCTGCCTTCAAGAAAGCCAAACACTTCCCGGTAATTTCACTACCTTTACTGCACATAAAATAGGTAAGGACTGGATATTCTCCACAGTAAGTACTTCTGATTTTTATTTTTAAAACATTGATCTTCTCCAGCAAATAAACTAAAATAATTTCATGTAATTTTAAAAATGCTACTTATTATTTAACGTGATCCTTTGAATCAATTGCATAAAAGGCCACAACATAAAGCAAATACAGATATTAAAACACATCATAGGCATCGTGTGTTAGCCTAATTCAGTCTCTTTGTTTACAAAATAAACATCAATATAAATATTTA
Organism: Empidonax traillii; assembly: GCF_003031625.1. Taxonomy (NCBI): domain Eukaryota; kingdom Metazoa; phylum Chordata; class Aves; order Passeriformes; family Tyrannidae; genus Empidonax; species Empidonax traillii. Next base: position 52,977 of record NW_020956254.1, on the reverse strand, counting down.
ATACAGTAGCTGCAGTAAGAAAAAGGACAAACTGTTATTACTATGAGAATGCTGAGCATAGTGGAAACTATCTTTTAAATTACAACTTTCTCTTAGCTTGAGCTAGAGCCTTTTCTCATAAACAAAAAAGTCATAGTGCATTAATGGCAAATATCCATCAGGAAATAAGTCTAAAAGCAACTCAGAGAAGTATATTGCTCTGAGAAAGATGGCTTTGCATTTGTGCCGTGTTTATAATAAGCTCAATACCAATATCTTGAAAATAACAGTAAATATTTAACCTAAGGAATATTTCATACGACTGCAATAAATGTTTAATACAATGCAACTTTACAGTACTTCAAAACCATATTGCTACAAATATTTATCTAGAATTTTAATTAAATACATGTATAATCCATGAAATAAACTACCTCAGCTTTGATTCAGCAAGCTGCTCTGCAGAAATGCAGAGGTATGTCCTCATGCAGCTGTTTTCTGTGTCAGAGCCCAAGACTGTGTGTTTGCGCTCCCAACCCTTGCCCTGATTGAAGATTCATCAGTGTCAGGACTATCCCTCTTTTCTAGCTGCTCATACACAAATTCACTGAGCAAAACAGAGTCTGAGGTACCCAGTGATCTACAGACTCAGGATTGTAACCTTTACCTAGCAATCCTCAGAGTTAGATGATACCTCATGCTCCCACGGCCAAGCAAAATGGAATAATAATTGTTTTAGCCTCGGGAGATGTCCTCCTTCTGGATGGCTTCCAGTGTGCTGAATATCCAGCCTTCCTTCCCAAGGCTTTACTACTTGTGAAAGAAAATAATCATCCCTTCCTCTGCTGGTACAGGGGTAAATTTAGTTGTGTTCCTGTGCTGGAAAGAATAGAGGGTACACTGAATCCAGAGAAGGGCAACTCCAAGTGCTGGTAGGACACTGTGGGGAGGAGTTTCTGGCTGAAAATCAGTATATGGCTTTGCCTGTAATGTGTAGCAAGAGCAAGTAGCCTCTTGTGGTCTCCAGTAACATAAAATTTCTGACTGTCTTGTCCACCTCTTTCGTACATCCTTGCATCCTAACGTCACCTAAGCTCATCTTTTCTCCCCAGATGGCATAAGTTCTTAGAAGTCATCAGTCAGCCTTTTATTTACTCATTTTGTCTGAAATGTCATTGTCTTTAAAACCTTGAGCAATGGATTATTCTTCCTGAATTAGATTTTTTTTTTTTTTGGTGACTCTAAAACACTTCTAAAAACTTCTGAAGTACTTTCTAGTAGTGAACTGTTGGTGCAGGTCTGGAGTGAGATGCTGGTATGACACACCACTCTGTGTCATATGGATCAGTGCAGCTTTCTTTAAAAGTAGTTTTTATTTGCTGGTTAAACCACTCTGTACCTGAACATCAGGACAATAAGAAAACAATTTTGACAATTGTTGCTCTAATGCTGTAGTGGAAATGGAACCCGTATTTCTGGAAATAGTATGCTAACAAAGCAATGAGTATTTCCTTCTTTTTGTAAGTCACAGGGCAGTAGTCTGTGATCTCTTTGACCTATATTGGAATGATTTCCAGCATAAAAAGAATGGTTGTCTGGGAGATGGGAAGTGAGGAAAAATTAATCATGGAAGAAGTTATCTGCAGTTTGAGTCTATTTGCCACTTTCTCTCTCAGAGTCCATAACTTCATTTCCTGATTCTGTTTTCATGGAACTGGTTATAAAAACAAGTAAGGAAGCAAAATATTGGTGTTTTATGTTTTCATAAACTACAACTAAACCCATTTTCTTTAAGTCCCCTCTCTCTTATACTTGCATTTGCAAAACTTTATTACTCCTTTTGCTCTTTTTAATGCTGAAGAGAAAAGACACTGTGATTGAACAGCTAGAAATGTGTTTCATTTGACACGTCTGGTAGTGCTGTGACTCTATAATTTTTTCTACTAAATTGCTACTAGTCAGAGTAAGAAATAGGCCCTCACATGAAACAGAACTGACATATATAGTAGTGAAATCTTTCTGATGCCACAAAAATACTGCAGAAGATTAGTAAAAAAATAGTAAAGATTGATAGGGCATCTTATTTTACTGGATTCCTCATATAATATAGGAAACTATTGTTACCTAACCAGAGACAGTCAGGACTGAGTCATGTAATGAATGTATTTGAATGTCTGTAGAAGGTCACAAGTTGAGTAATCCTGCTCAGCCACCCCAAGAAACTGCTTGGCCACTGGCACCCTTTGTTTGCACCACAGAAATATCGTGCCAGGGACCATTAGTAACAACAATGCTCCAGATCCTGTAAGCACTGATCATCTGAGCAATTCTCTAGTGACCTCACATGAGTGTGGCAAGGAGAGAAGAAAGGGCTCTCTTACAGTTTTGTGAAGCTGCAGCTTTGCACTGATTTCAATGGGGTTTGAATAACCCCTCAGAACTGCTCATATAGGAAGTGTGGATTATTTTACTCAGGTTCCTGCTTGCTATCCTTTATAATCCACACTGAGAGATACCTACCCCTCAAAGTTCCCTTCAAACTGATGACTATTTTCAAGCACACCACCCTGAAAGGACCATCCTCTATAATTGCTTTTCAATCTGCACCATTTATTAGTTGCCCATTCAAAAACTTCAAAAACTCATCAGCAAATACATGCTGCAAGTAAAGGCATTTCTGAAGCCATGGTTTGATGGTGCTGAGTGGGGAACCCTTAAAAAAACACCTCTGTGTTGCTGTGTGATGTGCTTAGAAAAGAAATGAGCATTCAGACAGACAGAGGGACACTGTATGCGTAGAAAAGATGTGGATCACAGCTTGATAAACCTGAATGTTTCGCAGGTTGAAGAACTTTAAAAAAATACTACTGCTGTAGTTTGGGCCATTAGTTATTCCATGCTGGGCTCTGCATTCTTTGTGTGTGGAATACTTCGATAGAAACGTTCCTTTAATTTGAACTGTGCACTGTTTGTCATAACAGCATGGGATGTTATGAAAGTTAAAAATGACACTGTCAGATTAATCACTTTAAAAAGGATCCTTTTACTCATTGTATAAAAGGATAACCTTTGACAATGTACAGATGAAGGCAACTAAAAAGCTTTTTAGAAGACAAAATTGGTTTAGATTTTTTGAGATGACCCAGTGACCTGGGGTTTTTTGTGTCTTGTAGTTTAGTATTTCTAAATACTAAACTAAAAGTCTGTCCCTTAGCAGACTGTGTCCTCCAGCATGACTTGGTTATTGCAGTGGCAAGTTACAGTAGATTTACCTGCATATCCACCCCTTCCTGGTCCACTCTTCAGGGTGGATCTATGCTTTCTCTCTGTTTCTTGTGAGTTAGCCTGGCATTTTCCAAATTATAGTGCATTCTGAAAAGGCATGAAAGCAAATCATCATTATGCTGCAGTATCACACCAATGCTAATTGCAGTTTAAAGGGAATGAGGTTTGTTGTTCTTAAGATTATGAGGGGCACATTTGTAAGGAAAATATTTTCTCTAAACAATTAGGTGAGTGGCCTCTGCCCATTCTACCTATGGGAAGTAGGGAATTTGGCTTTACTTTCTTGTGCTTCTGTTTAGGTAGGTGGCAACCTAACAAATACAGGGAAACTGTTCACAAAACAAGAATATTTTGTTCTGTGTCTGCAGATGCAGTTTCCATCCAGACTGATTTCTGGAAAAGCTGGCTTTATCTTAGCACTATTCAGAAATCTGGGAAATCTGTGAGATTCAGAAATCTGTGTGCTGCATCCACGGTACAAGCTTGAGGAAAATCTCCAAAGAGGAGGTAAATGTGGACGATTTGTTTTGAACCTCATCTCAAGGTTAGCACCCATTTTCAAGGTGTCATCAAGTCTTCCTATAAAGAGCAAAGGTGGAACTGGTTAGAGGCAGTCAGTTTAACTGCTGGTGTCTCTGCTGTTTACAGACCCACACGCACACGTGAAATGCTAAGCCTGTGATTCACATATAGGAATTCAACCTTGCATTTTTTCCTCTCTTATCCAGAGATCTGTCTTGTTTGTTTTAGAGCAGTGGGAGGAAAGTCCTGGAACCTTCCACCCAAAGCGACAGGACTCTGTGAAAGAGCTTATGGAGCTGCTCTGCAGCTGTGTCTCTGCCACATTTGCTGGCAGAGCCCAGCAAGGCAGTGCAGACCCCACCAGCTGGCTGGGACCGTGATTTCTCCCCTATCGTGTGACCTCACATCCTAAAGATGTGCCTGACAATGGGACAGGTCGTTGTGCTGACACAGGCACCAGGAAAGGAGATGCTTAAAGGACCCGCAAAAGAGGCAACAGCTGTAGATAAACACACAGACAGGCTGGATGTCAACAGGAACTGCTGATGGCCAAGCACTTCTGAAAATTTGGTATACTGCATTAAGATGGTGCCAGACTCTCTGGAAAATCAGGACTCCATTGTGAGGGCAGAGCACTTCTGAAAATGCAGCCTGCAGAACTGGTGCAGATGGTCTGGCCCCCTCTCAGCAGGCACAGATCACAACATCAAGGGCAGCAAGTGGGATTGGGACTGTGCCTTGTAGAGGACAAGAGGCAGACACGAGCTGGCAAAGCAGAGGCTGTCAGGTGCAGCAGCTGTCCCAACAGGCACGTTTGCCATGTCACGATGCCATGTCTCTCTCTGATCCAAGTGCTGAACTCTAATTGTATTTGCAATGTGTTGATTACCATGGTCAATCTTGTATTTTTATTTGAGAATTGTGTGTTTTTGTTGTTTGAAATTGTACCAGCTGCTGGCTGAGAAGGTGAACTAAAAACTCAGAGTCAACCACAGCCACCTGAGATTATTAGAAATTCCCAAAGAGAGAAGTCAGCTGTAATCTTAACTCTCTTATTCACAAAGAAACAATCTAATTGATCCCAAAATTCCCTACGTTTGTGAAGACATATTCTTCCCCTCCTTTTTTTCCTTTTGACACAATTTAATGATTGCCTTTTTCTACCCCCTGCATGAATCCTTAGAGAAAAGCTGCAGTATTTCAAATCCCATCAATGCTAACCTGAGCACCCTTTGGGGAAAAAAAAAAAAAGACAACCAATAATGTTTATTATTGCTATAGAAAGACATGCAAGTGCACTGCCTTGCTACAGAATCTAATAGAGCCCTCATGCAATCACTGGAGAGAAGGGGTGACTAAAAGCTCGTAGGAACAGTGAGGCTGGAGTGGTTTAACAGCACCCGAGCCACATTTGCTGTAGAGAGCACGACCTGACCCTGCTTCCAGTTCTGTAACAGGGAAAACACATCCCCACACCTGAATCTTAGCACCACCGACCCAACAGGTTTCTGTGGTTGTGGCTAAGTCATATGTGTTCCAAGTGGCCTTGTGACACAGAAAGAGTATTTTGCAATAAGGCAAAGAATTTGAGTTCAGGACAGACACCAAAAGGCTTGAAGTGATGGGATTTGGAAGAGAAGATTGGCACAAATTAAGCTGAAGGCCTCCATTAAGACAGCTATACCCCGATCTTTTCAATATTCAACTAGTAAAAAGAAAGAAATATTGAAGATTCAAAAAGTGACAAATTTCAAGGGCTCTCACTTTTTTTGTTGTATGAATGAATTTAAGTGTATATGTTAAACTTCTGGAAGATCATGCTGGTAAATCTTAGCTGCCCCAATGTCACCCAGTATTTTCATTGCTGAGGTGGAAATACTCCATATCAGGTGGTGGTTTTAGAGGAAAAGCCTTTTAGGAGAAGATACCAGTCCCAGGTTAACTGGGAGGAAGAACAAATTTTGTATTGGAGCTCAGCACATGGGGAGTCATTCCACTGCAGGGTGCTGTTTGTTGACATGTTCATTTATGGGGTATGTCCTAAGGAAATAAATCCCTGTATTTTTTATGATGGCATCCAAATAAAAAGAGATCCTGGTCTCTGAAGCTTGCAGAAGATTATGGGAAAGGGTCAGAAAGGAAAGGATTAATTTTACCAAACCGTATGTGCTATTTTTGATCACTGGACTGTATTAACAGTGGGGAATGTGCTCAGGTAAGTGGTAATCTGTGTAGCTGAAGTAGAAGGTCTATATTTACAGTTATATCAAATTGAAAGCACTGAAAAGCCTAAAATAATAATTTTGCCAAAAATTATCTAGTGATCTTCCTGGTTGGTTTTCCTACAAAACAAACATTAAAATCAGACCATATCTGTAAGTTTTTTCAGGTATTCTTTTGTTTAACTGTCCCATGGTAGTCTCTTCTAACATAAAAAGATGCTTTTTAAAACCTTAATGCAACTAATGTTTCTTTTGTCCTAAGATTAACTTCTTATACCCCAAATAGTTTTTTTAAAGTTGTACCAGAACTGAAATGTACTGTTTTACTTACATTTCAGGGACGGGATCCTTAATGTGACAAGTTGTGTCATTCAAGAGTCACACGTATTTCATTGCCTAAGTTTTTTAAAAAATGTTTTAACTTTACCTTGTGTTATCCTTCAGCAGCAGTTAATCATTACAGCAGGATCCCCACTCTGTGGAAGCAGAAAAGAAGCATTGTTCCTGATTGCAGCTCTAATGATCCAAAGCCTGCAATCTCATAATTAGGTATGTGTTTAAAAGTTGTTTAATTTACTTGATTTTACTTCCACAGAATTCAAGGAAGTGCAGTTACCATGGGTAAGTTTTTGCATGTGCTGATGGTATTCTTTAAAATTCTACCTAACCTGTCCCCATCTCATGTCCTTGTCACTTGAGCATAATTAAACTTTGGAAGAATTCGGATTCCCCGCTGAACTGACATCTGATTGTTATCACCCAGGAATAACCTTCATTTTCAGCAAGCGACCTGGGCTGAACAAACACGGAGTGCTTACATATTTTACAAACCCACAGTTTATACAGAGATTATTTTATGTTTAGATATCACTCTCAAGCAACTGGGACAGAGCCAGCTGCAGATCTGTATAAACAACAGATTTTGCACATTAGGTAGTTCTTAAGGATCGGGTGTAGTACGAGGTATAGCGAAAATCTAGCAGTTGGAATTGAGCTCCACCCAACAGATTTTTTTTATTTTTTTTCTTCCAAGAGCAGCATTAGGGTGCCATTTAGACCAAGAAAATACTGAAAGCAAATCAGATATGTGTACTGTTCTGAATGAGGAGTTGCTAGTTCTTTAAATGACTGCCAGATGTCAAACAGCAAAATGCCTCCTCCTTCCACAAAAGAATAGTTGGCTAATAATTCACTTTAGAAGGTTGAGAGTCCAGAACTCTGTCAGAGATGTTTTTAAGCTGCAACATTTGATACAGGCTAGGGGAGAAGATGCAAATATGGATGTAATAGAGTTTACCCTGTAATCAAAGGAGGAAGAAGAAAAGCCTTTGCATTTTAGGATACTGGGCCTCCATAAAGCAAGAATTAAGAACAACTGCCAAAAGCAACTTTCCTTTCTTCTACTAAAGAAGAAGCAGTAGCTTATGACATTGGTTAAAAATTATGGTCAGTCTGAGAGCATACATTTCCCTGTAATAAATTCTCATCTTGCAAGAGGAACCAAGGCTGAACAAAATGGGATAAACTTCGACATACATCTGCAGATACCTATGTCCCATATGTCGGACAGTAAGTGAGAATTCCATCTGTTTAGGATGTTTTAATTTCTATATTTTAATGAGCTTTTTATCATATACAGAAATTAAATCCAGTTTAGTCTCCTATACAGTCAAAACCCCCCCTTTTTTTATGAGCTGAGATGTGTATGAACATTTTTCAAAATCATTTCCTTAATCTTGATGTATTACCACAGGTTCCACTAAGGAAAATCGTGCTGCACTATTTATTAGTGTATATGGAAGAAATCCATGCAGCACTGGATGAGAAAAGCATCCTGACTGTATAACTTGTTTATATTTCAAAAGGCTTTTGAGATGTATAATCACGAGAGACCGGAGAAAAAAAGAAGCCAGGGAGTCCAGGTATAGTAATTCATTAAAAGACCATGTGAGACAAAAAATAAAAATAGTTGGGATGAAATATGAGCTTTTATATTGGACATCACAAAGTTTTGTGTGAGGACTAGAGCTGATCTGTAAAAGGAGGGTAGGCAAAAAAAAATGACCAAATCTGTTGCTTTTATGAAAGAGAAGGAGAAATTTTTGGAGAGACTTGGAGAAGACTGGTGTTATAGTTACGTCAGATCCCATTGTTTCTTCCACTGGAGTTAGTTAACATGCAAAAGAAGTTAATATGTTAAGTCTATCAAATGGTTCTATGAAAAATTTAATATTTTTTGCCATGAAACTGTGGTTACTGTGAAAAGAAAAGTAAAAGGTTTTATTAAATGTCTAAAGACTGCTTATAAAAATTAAGGACCATTATCAGCCTGCATTAGGCTTTGATTAAAGTGTGCTCTCTGCATTCTCTAGCACTGTGTGCTGGTATTAGGAATTTTAGTTAATCATGAAAATACATTGGGCATATGAAGGTAGATTATATCTGCTGATTGGCAAATACCTACAGGTGTTTTATGCCAACTTTTGAACAAGAGAGAAGACTAAGATTATTTTTTCAGTAATAGACACCACTTTTCTTACCTCTAATGGTTTAATTATTTGTTGATCTTGAATAGCAAAACAGATTTGTTTCTTTTCGTGCTCATTGTAAGACCTGTGTGGCCCATCAGCCACTTTTGCAGGGTTGTGTGTTGCAGTGGTTATGGATGCTATGTCTGGATATCTAGATGCTATATCTGCATATCTAGTTCTGTGATGAGTTCTGCTTAAATTTCCCAAAATTATTTCACAAAGAAATCTTTTAGTTAAGCATTTAAATCAGGGGACAGCATTAAATCCATTCCCACTGCAAGCCCCTCTCATTTATATGACAGGAGGCTTTGCTGGGGAACTGGGTGTTTTAAAATAACTGCTAAAATATTTGTCAACATATAGGCTTTAAAATGTTAGTTTTCTTAATTTATTGCTGAAGTACAGTGCTTTATGCTCTCTTCAAGCATGTGGGCAATTTGCAGGACTGTGATTCTGGTGTGAAAAAGTGGCATAAAGAGGAGTTGAAACCCCTTCAGCCCCTGTATAAAAAGCCAGGGAAAATATGGTCCTTTTAGATTACATTATTCGTACAGTGTCAGCCAGACATGCTACAAACACTAAGAAACTCCTGGGTTTTAGTGTTCTTCTGTTCCAACAAGTCTGTAAATTAAACTGAACATAAAATAACTGTGAATGGTAGTGATGCATGTAGGAGGAGTCGATCTCTGTTGTGGTATGCTGTGAAAGAACTTATTTTGGCTAAGAAGAGCTACAACCTGGAGGAGTGAGATATGTATAAAAACAAGATTACTGTGATTTTTTATAGGTGACAATCATATCACACTGACCTGGTGAGGCAAGTGAGACTTGAGACTGTGGAGGATAATTGTATAGTGCCAAAAATTATACTCTTACTTGTACCTTTTCTTTCCCAGAATCTGGTTTCTATTCCTCCTTCTCTCACACTTCTATTGTATAGTTTTGAGGGTTTTTTTCATGCTCTCAGCACTGTACTAACAATGCACAGCAATGCATTCTACCAGCACAGTAATTAAACCAAAAAAAGATTATTTTAAGTTTGGTTACTCCCAGCCTTTTAATTCTTGCTGTCATTTTTTTTTCTTTCCATTTCATGCTAATACAATTTTGCTCTGGTTTAGCCTGTACAGGGGGATTTGAGATGTATACAGCCAAAGCCAGGAGGAGCAAACTGGCTGATTTGTCAGGAGAAAGCTGGACAGGGACTTTGCCCAGCTGTGAATTGGCTCTGGATTCTGTCTGTAGAGGACACTTGGTTTAACAGCCAAGGGATAATCAGGCAAAACATCACCAGCCAGGTGAGGGAGGGGATTTTCCTGCTCTGCTTTGCTCTGCATTGGGGTGGCCTCACCTGGAATGCTGTGGCAGTTTTGGGCCATATTAAGCCATTAGAGAGTGTCCAAAGGAGAGCCATGAGGATGGTCAAGGCCATGGAAAGACCTTGAGGGGAAACCATACGAGGAGCAGCTGAGGGCACTTGGTTTGTTCAGCCTGGAGAAGAGGAGACTGAGGGGAGACCTCATTGCAGCTACAACTTCCCCATGAGGGGAAGTGGAGGGGCAGGCACTGAGCTCTTCTCAGTGGTGACCAGTGACAGAACCCAAGGGAATGGCCTGAAGTTGTGTCAGTGAAGGTTTAGGTTGGATATTAGAAAGAGGTTCATCACCCAGAGGTTGGCTGGGCACTGGAACAATCTGGGGAAGTGGTCACAGCACCAAACCTGACAGAGTTCAAGAGGCATTGGGATGATACTCTCAGGCACCTGGTGTGGCTCTTTTGGGGATGATCAGGGCCAGGAGCTGGACTCGGTGATTCTTTTAGGTCCCTTCCAACTCGGCGTATTCTGTAATTCTGTGACCTTGGAACTTGGATGATTTTGTTTTGTTCTGGAGAATTGAAAACAGTCAGAGGTGAATTGCAGCATAGTAGAGTATGAGATGCAGATGAGTAATTGAGTAACCCAAAGATCCTCCTGCCTGTTTTATTTTAAGTTGATGCTTTTTAAAAGAGGATATCATTCTGGGAAAGCCCCTTAGAGAGCCTTATTTGTTGTTCCAGTGTTGCACCGTGAAAATTTTCTCTTTTTTTTTTTTTTTTTTTTTACATTGCAGTTTCTGAAAAGAAGTAATTTTTTCTTTGTTTTCTCTGTACTGTGTTTTGATTTTTGTGTGTGTGTGTGTATGTGACAGGGAAGAGGGGGAAATTGGCTGATTTCATTTACTTATCTTCATATTTTAGTAAAACTCATCGCTTTTTTAGTGATCTTTTTTGCATGGACTAATCTCTATGGCTTTGGCCATAGGACATGACTTAATTTGGAATAGCATTTCAGCAATGTGATTCCAATGTAACATACCTGAAGATTAGCCAGGCAGTGTTTTAGCAGCTGCATTTAATTTGTAGTAAGTTAGTCAAAAATGTGTCTATTCATGTTTTAGCCCATAGTGTGGCAGAACTGACAGCTGTGGAGTACATCCACCTTCCAAAGTCCTCCTCTTTTTTTTTTTTCTCCAGAATCAAGGCTCTTTGGAATTGCTAAGAGGCAGTCTTGTTTCCTGTGCTATTCAGACTTCAAGCATATTATTTTTGCATCAATCCAGGGTTTGTTTTGTTCTCTCTCTCACAGGAAGACATTCAGCAATAAAACATCAGCACCAAGCTACCTTCAGGAAGGTCAGTGTGAAAAAAATAAATAAACCAAGTGATTTGAAGAGATGTATCTGAAATACACTTGCATACTCTTTTAATTGGCATAGTCACCCCACTTGTTTTGTTATGGCCAGGAGTTCAGAAGACAGATAGGTCAAATAAACTCAATCATTATATTAGCAACAGTTTCCTCTGAAATCTTTAATATTTTACGAACATCTTTAGCCACGAGGTTGGAGCTCAAGACTGCAGTTTTAAGAGTTCTGGTTTGTTTCTTATTTCTGTCAGAAGCTTCTTATGGTGTTATGGGGAAAATCTTTTACTCCCTCGGTGCCTCAAATCATAAAGTTCATAACAAGGCTTTCTTTTTTTCCATTCCTTGTCTCTCTTGCCCATTTATGCTGCAAAGTCTTACAGGAAGACACCATTTCTTCAATTGGGTGTTGGTATTTTTCCACTCTCAAGATGGAGCCTCAACAAAAATACATGTAAGTAGGGATTTATAGACTAGGACATGTATTTTTTATTATCGTAGAATAGAAACACTATTTTTTCTATATTATACATGAAAAGTAAATATAAATGCGTAGTGATTTTTGAGTGATGCTTACTTTCAAAATAACTAATATGAATAATTTAAAAATTTCAAATGTCACAGCTGCCACTACATCTGTGCATTATTAAAATACTGATAGTAAGATGTTTTTTACACATGTATCAGTAAAAGAGAGTTATATTATACAGAGTGACATTTAAATTCACATAAATCAATATATGCTTATAGTTCCATGTCCCTGGCACTTTCAAAATAACTTCTTAATATATATTTGCCTCCTGACAGTATATGGATTCAACTGGAGAGCTATTTTCAATAATTACAGTTCATTTCCCAAGAATCAGATGTTAGTGTACATGAAAGATCATTCCTGACTGGTTTTCAGCTGCCTTGAGAGTTTGGGTTATTACAAGTTAATTGAACCAGAAAAATTGAGGATAAAACTTGACTTATCAGATTGAATTCTGTTAAAGTGACTGATTGTTGCGTGAGGAAAGGCAACAATAGGTGAGGCTGTACTATCATCACCTGCTTATTTTTAAGGACCAGATCAAAGAGGTGAAGAGGATGTTTGGTTACCCATGGATGCCCGAAGTCAATGCCTGGATCGGCAATCTTCTTGGAACTAATTGCATATTGGAGTTGCTGCCTGAGTAATGTTGGTGCAGCCTCAGGCAGCAGAAAAGCTGCATTCCCTCTTCCATAAAAAGTTCCTTGGTGGGACTATTTTTTCAGTGTCCTTGTTTCGAGCTACGCAGATGGGGCACATGTGAAGCTCTCAGGTTTCCTCTGCACTGGAAGAGCTTTTAAAGTGCTGCTTTGTGCATCCAGAAATGGTGGGAGGTAGGTACTGAGTCAGCCAGTAAACCACCTCTCTAACCTGTCTGTGCGAAAGTCTCCCTTTCTTTTCACATTTAAATGATTCTAAAGACAAGGGCTAAAAATAAAAAAAAAAATTAAATAATTTTAGGTTTGTTTATTTATTTATTATTGTTTTGTTTTGTTTCTTAGCCCTTCTCCTTATATTAGCAAGATAGGAAAAGGAGGGCAGGTGGAAAATCTTGAAGTGTTATTAGGTGAATGGGGAAGATATTTCTCTTCTAAAAAAAACTCCTTGAGGTAAGAATATTTCTCTCAAAAACCTTCTATTAAATATACATTTCTATGTGAGAATTTTCATTTTAAGGTAGTGAAGACAACAACCTTTTTCCAATATTAAAATTATGTTGACACAATTTTTTGCTTGGCTGAATTTTAAGGCTGATAGGATCATCCGTGCTGCCCAAGGGATTTGGCTACTCAGATTCCATTAGCAAAACCTCAGTCTTCATCCCAATATTGACTGGAGAAACCATTATATTAAATTCTATTATAGGTTGTTATCTAACATGTTCAGTGTTGAGTGACAAGAAGAAAATGATAATGTGTTCACCTAGGGACTGTAAGACAAATGCTTCGTGTGTTCTATGGACTTCTGTTAGATAACATTATGGTCATATTACACTAAATAGACAAATCCTGCTTTTTATACTCGAAGTAGAATTTGAGTTATTGGCACAGGCAGATTCTTAAAAGCCAGATCGTGGTTTTTCAGCTTGATTTTTGGGATAAGTACATTTTCTTGATATATATCTAGAATTGCTACATTTCACCGAGCTCTGATTTGACATTACATCAATTAAATATTCTCTACATGTTACAAAATGGAAATCATAAGTACCACTGTGTATTACAGAAGTTACAGAAAGGCCTATCCCCTATTTTTCAAATGACTGCCTGTTCTTCATGTGACACCAAGATTTTGTTTAAAAGGCAGAGAAATGTGATACCTAAAGAAACCTGGTTTTTTGGGGGTCTTTAATAATGGCATGTTTCCTATAAATGTGGTGTGGCTTTGGGCATGACATATCATGACTTGCTTATCTCAACGAGGTTGGGGGATTTCTTCTGAAACTGAGAGCAAAATTTTAACAGTTCTTGTAACAGAAACACAACTGTTTGCTCTGGAACAGAATCGATAGGAGGGCATATCAAGACAATCAGTAAGATCTTAAACTATAAAAAATAATACTCAAACCTGTGAAACTGGGCAGACTTGGAGGGATTTGTCTTAGATGCTAAAAGATAATAGAAATATAGTATTAGAAACTTCACAAGTTCCCAAACTGTCAGATTTCTATAATAAAATGTTACTCAAAATGAAGTCTTTCAGTACAACTGTCATTTTCAAATACCAAACAGTCCCTGTGATTATGTTTCATGGACCTGTGTTTCATCTCTTGTAAATGCAGACCATTCCCCTCAACTGACAAAGGTGACTCTGGTGAAAACATTTTAAGTGTGCTTCCACCTCCTCCCCTTAATTGTGTGATTCAAACTGAAAATAAAGAGGGCTTTCAAAGGCTTGTTTTTTAATAAATGATCTCAAAGGAACAAAGAACCATGAAGTTACTCAGAAGGTAGAGTAGCTTCATGGCTGAGAGCAGAAGAGCACAAGGATTCACATTCCCTTGTTGCTTCAGTAGCTCTTTTTAAGATGTTTCCCATTTGACCTTTGCCACAAAGATGAGGTCTGTCCAAAATCTTGGAAAAAAGTAAAGGAAGGTCATGCAGAGATGTCTTAATATATGCTTTGCACAATGCTCTTTTCATATCTACCTAAAAGCAGTGGACTGTAGAAAATAAGTTGTGGACAGGACCTCTCAAGCCCAAATGGCCCGGAGGGACACGATTTAGAGTGACCTTTTCACATCCTTTGTCAGTAATCTGCAGAGATGAAGTCAATTGTCTAAAAGGTCTGTCCTTGTCTAGCAAATAAAGGATAGTGAATGTCTCAATAGTCACATTCCTCTGCAGAAATGATGCAGAGCAATTGCTCTAAATTTTTTGCTCATATTTTCTGAGATTCCAGAGGCTATTTTAGGAAGGCACTAGAGTTGCTAATCTTAAACAGTTTTGAAAAATTCAGTTGTAATCTCTTTAATACTCACAATCAACAAGAAAATGTAAACCTGGCTACTAAATTATGCAGATCTCTATAACTGTTTTTCCTCGTACAAATTTTTCCTCAGACATATTTCCATATACAAATACAATTCTGGTTGAAACTGTCTTTCTCTAAAAACGAGTATAAGGAAGTAAGAAATTTCACTACAGTCAAATTTTAGAACTGTATTCCTCTTTGAGCTAGTCTTGATGGAAGTATAAGATTAATACATTGAAAGCCATTCATGTTTTCTGAACAATGAGTTCATAACAAGAATTTTTTTGTTTGGTTTTTAAATATTTTCTCGCCTTTCACTTTTAAACTACATGAAAATCTCACCCATTCTAAAAAGTTTCAAATACTGCATTTCTAACTGGTGTTTTTTGGTCAAAGTAAACAGTGGAAAGGTTGCAGTTCTTGCCTGCAGAGTAATTGTATCTCGACTATGTGATCAAACTATCAAGCTTAACTGAAAGGAAGGTAAGAAGCTGACCAGCCTGACAAAATGTCAGCTTAGTTGGAATTGAGCAAGTGGGGGAGAATTCAAATGGGCAAAGCTTATTAGGGTTAGGAAACTAAAGGGTAGAGGAGACTATAAAAGGTAAGATCACTAATTAGCTGTTTGAGCCAGAGCTTCAGACAAACTTTAGAGGTGGACTTGTGAGCTGCCTAAGAAAGGTTCTCAATAGGGGGGTTTTATTGTGGATTACAAGACTGGTGAGGGAACAAAGGAGGCGGAAAAATGAAGACTGGCAGTTTTGGGGCACCTCCATCTTTCTCCTGTCGTGCATCGTGCAGTCAGGTAAGAGAAAATTTTGGATTACAGTACTTGACTTTATTTAAAGTCTCTTTATTTAAAGTCTGTCCAAGAAAAAAAAAAAAAAACAGAATCCAGCCTTCAAAGGACTGGAATATCAAGTAGGAAAGTTCTGAAGGTTGTTTCCATTTTTAGAGAAAAAGGGAATTAATTCCAGTAATTAGACCCTTGTGAGGCTGTACCTTGAATACTTTGTTCAGTTCTGGAGCCGTCACTACAAGAGAGACATTGAGGTTCTGGAGGATGTCCAGGGAAGGACAACACAGCTGGTGAAGGGTCTGGAGCACAAGTCTGATGAGGAGCAGCTGAGGGAGATGAGGGTGTTTAGCCTGGAGAAAAGGAGGTTCAGGGAAAAATAATTGCTCTCTACAACTACCTGAAAAAAGGTTGTATCCAGGTGGAGGTTATGCTCTACTCCCAGGTAACAAGGGACAGGACAAGAGAAAATGGCCTCAAATTGTGCCAGGGGAGGTTTAGATTGGATATTAGGAAAAATTTCTTCACAGAAAGGATTATCAAACATTGGAATAGGTTGCCCAGGGAAGTGGTGGAGTCGCCATATCTGGAAGTATTTAAAAAACCCATAGAGATGTGGTGTTTAGGAATATGGTTTAGTGGTGGACTTGGTAGTGTTGAGTCAATAGTTGGATTTCATGATCTTAAAAGTATTTCCAAACTAAATGATTCTGTGATTATGTTTGTCTGTGGATGATTTACAAGAAAGGTTTTAGCATGCACAATCAGTAAGGAACCGTGTCATTCATTTGGACAAAACCAAAGACAACTTGAATACAGAATATTTGGCCAATGCTACAAATGCATTGTTTTCCATGTATCAGTCTGTATTTGAACTTTTCACGGTCTCCTTGTGAAAATTCCATAACCATTGTCTCCTCAATTAAGTTTTATGTTAGTGATTATTTCATCACTGTTATTGATTATTGTGGCTTTGGCCGTGGCAATATTTAGACTCATGTCTACCACTGCTAAGAAATTAATGCTGTACAGTATGTAGATGTATGTGCACAAAGCTCCAAGTGCTCTAAAGCATGTCTGCTGTAAGTACATTGTATTCCTTGGGAATGAGCAGTGTCCCTCAGTGAGAGCTGTAACGTGGCTTTCAGTGGCAGCACAGCTGAGTCTTCATATTAAAACCTCTCAGGTAGATTAAGGGATGAGTTCAGTGGTAGACTAGCTATTCAGCATCACAGAATAATGAGAAATGCAGTTTTTCTGGGAGTAGCAGCAAGTTTAAACACTGGGAACTAGATGATTCTAGTTATGTGGTACAAAAATCTAGGCTTCACAGAAAAGAAGCTACTGTGTCTGGGCAAACCAGCTTTTACCCAGTCAGTGGTTTTTGAAACAGGCAAATTAGACATTGTCTAGGAAATGGTGCAGATGAAACTCCAAAACAAACACCTGCGTTCCTTGGTTGTGTTCGTGTTAAATCTCTGCATATGCTTTCTATTTCTCCAATAAAGTGAATCAGCCTGGGACCGCAGCATCTCTGTGTTCTGAGGAAGTCAGATCCCAATCTGATGCGTGCCGCTTGGACATCTCCCTAATTTGAAACAGAACCACTACCACCCCATGAAGCTTTTGAAAAATAATTGAGGTCTGACCAAAAACATTTGGTGGTTTATGTGAAATTCATTTATTCCTCTTCCTTTTTCTGGGGAAGAGTTCTGGCTCCCTGGTTTATGGAAAGAAATGTATGTTGAGAACAAGTGGTATTCTTGGTACTGCCTAATGATAACTTATAATATAAAATTTTCCACTGAGACATAGCAAATTCCCAACTCCTAATTCTTGCCACTAGAAAAGTGGAATATCCCAGAATTAACAGCAATATTTATAGTCTTCTGAGTCCACTTTGCATGATTCATTTTTTTTTTTTGCAATAATGAACAGAATACTACTGAAAAGAGATCCTAATTGTACGTTTCTTGAATATACTAACTGAATGAATTATTGCTTTTTTTTTCAAAGAACAAAAAATTGCACACATATGACATACTACTTCTTTGTTTTGAATATTTTCTATGAAGTATTTGGAAGGCTTTGTCAGTTTTGTAAGACATCCATGAGGCAGAACTCTAAACCTTGTTGTGGTTATATTCAATGCCAACTGAATATCCCATCATATTTTTTTTTGTTTTTTTCTGGCCTTTATATACACAAAAAAACCACCAACATCCACTTACAAATTTTTGGTAACTAGCTCGCTTAAAATTTTGAGGGAATAAAAAAATTGCTACATTGAAAAAAACTCACCAAAAATTTATGAATCTTTAGGGATCAGAATTCTTTTCAGTAAAGTCAGTTCACTGATCTGATTTTTTTCTTTGTTTGCTGGTGCTTTAGGCAAAAAAGCTACTATTATGGGCACACCATGGGACCAAAGATACTTCTTTAATTAGTCTAACTGAAGGAAAAATATACAATGGTGGAATGGTGGTAGAAATTGTGTCAGAGAAGCATGAAAAATAAGACAGAAAAGAACTGTGGCTGTTGAAATCATCTTGCAATTTTAGTGACTATAAATACCAAATATATCTCTCTGAAGTTGAAAAATTTGATGAGCTAAACGCAAAGAGTTAGAAAAATTTGGAATTACTTTAAAGGTCCATGAAACACTTGAAGGCAACAAGTCAGAATCCAGCTAAAAGAAGGTTGTCAGCTGGCACTGCTGATGCCCATTCTTCAAAACAGAAAATGTTCATGACTTTGGTAGGTCTGTTCCTCCAGCAGGCCAACCAATTATTTCTGGATGCTATATTGTTCACAAAAGTCATCTCTGGCTGACCTGTACCTAAGCCTTCCAGTCAGGAGACTGAGCATTTCAAACTTAACTCCTGTCTGGCTAATTCAAGTGAATTTAACATTGGACTACTCCGTTAAAGGACGATTTATTTGCCAGCTCATCCACACGAATTTGCTTTTGTGCTGCTGTGCTGTCTGTTAGGAGCAGAAAGTGACACACAGGTTTGTGTGTTCTAAATAAAAGCCTTTTGTGGATGGTTCATTACATAAATGATCTTTCTGTTTGATTAGGGGGCTGAGGGAACAGAGCTCATGTTTGAAAGATCAGGAACATTTTCACAGGTCACTGATTCTGTGTTTTTGAAAGTGAGTGAGTCTGGTGCATTATGTGTATCAAAGAGAGTGAGGGTACACAGTGACAAAGGTAGTCCAGAAGGTTTTTTTGGTTTTTTTTTTATGGTGTTTGAATGTGAACATCGTTTTATGCAGACGTTTTTAGTCGATGTATGGATGCAGCTGCAAGAAATAATGACACGAGCAGCCTTCCCCTCACTGTAACAAGCTGCGAGTGTGGTTCAGCCCTGCTCCTGAAGAAGGATCTGGCCCAGTATGAACCCTGAATATTGCAACAGAACACCCTCTGAAAGAAGAGAGAGAAGAGAGAATCCGTGCCAAGTAGGTATTTCCAAGTGCGGGAGGCTCATTTTGCAGAGCCTAATGAGGGCTGAGAAGCAGTGCTTCTGGGATCTGTCCAGATTCCATGAATAAGCCACAGAGGGACTGATGAAAGCTAATAATAGTCTCAAATTCCTCACTCAAATTTGTGTTCATCGTAGGCTTACAGTCATTAGGAGAGAAGCAGTCTCTGCTCTCCAGCAGTGTCCCAGCCTCAGCCACTGTCGCTGTTGGCCACTGTGTGCCATTAACAATGTTGGTGGTTTTTTTGTTTGTTTGTTTTTTTTTTTTTTTACAAACTTGTCCATTTTCTTTAAATTTTTTCTTTAACATTTTTCATGAAGACACATTTGAAAAATCGCTTTATATGAAACATCACTTCTCCTTACTCTGCAAAGCCTTTCTGAGGGACTTGTTTGCTAAATTAACCCCACCCTGATTTATGAAAAGCAATTTGGCAATATGGGATAGAACAGGATGATGGCATTGCATGGCACACCTGAGGGAAGGTGCAAATGTGCCTGTGAGAGTCTCTTGTTTAGAACTAAAAGTCACAGCGACTGTAGTTGATACATATCAGAGGCTTTATCTGAAAAGCCTTCTCTGAAGATGTAACTCTTATTCATGTCAATTAAACCCTCGTATTCCTCCAGGGAATTAAGGCTTACTGTGAAATGTCCTGGCTATTAGTTTCTGACAGGCTTTTGGCATATGCTTTATCCTAATGGGATTGATCCTGCACAGCTTAAATGAATGGGGACCTTGTGACTTGAAGGGGATGGGAGATCATTTCAAAGAGCCTGTAATACGAACTACGTGGGTGCTAAGTCCTTGTCAACTAGTTGTGACTGGCTTACATTTTTCAAAATTACTTGGGTACCTTGAAGAGCCCTTAATGTCCCTATCGCTCATTTCCTCCCACCTGAGCACAGAGTATCAGGAATCACTTCTGAAAGTGCATATATACAAAAGCCTGCAATACTGAAAATTACTTTCAAAAAGACTGAGCTCTTGGCAATAGACTCAAGAAAGAGTGAGAAGGAAAATCAAAAGAAAAGTAACCAGAGGAAAAAAAAACTGTAAATAAGTAAGGTATTTTATCCTGTGTGCTGTAGGCTTAAAAAAGGACATCATCGTTGAATTTACCTACAGAATAGCTCGGTGCTGACTTGATAATGACTCCAGTTCAGGTGGAATCCATAAATGGTTCATGGAAAGTTAGTGCAAATTATTCTTTTTGACTGCAAATGGCTTAAGTCTGCTGTGTGGTAAAAGAGGCCAGTGATGAGTGCAGTACAAGATTTTTGTAACAGGGTTTACTTTCAAAAATCCAAACCAAGACATTTATTAACAGAGATATATTGGCAATTCTTGCAAAAGTTTTGACATCAAAGTGGCCATGGTCAGCTCTCTTTTATGAGTACATGGAATGATGGCTTTCTCAACATATCATTACAAAAAAAAAAATCGGAAAAGAAATATGTCAGTGCTATCAAAGGGATAACAGCAAACCTCTTGCTCCAGGGATTGTGACAGTACACTTAGAGAAGCAGCTGGAAAGAATTGGAGAGAAAAAGATGGAGTATAGGTCTGGTTTCAGTTATTCAAATATATACCAGCAGAGGCATGGCATTAGGATGCCATTCAACATTGCTCTCTCTCAGTTTTTTTACTTCTTTGCTGGAAAACTAACAGAATACTGTGACATCTCTCTTGGGCTCATAAGTTGAAGTTTTGCCTTCTTACTCAGATCTCAGATTTTCATCCAGGCTAAGCTTCCCAAACCCCTTTTTGACAGGTTAGGGGGCAGGTATGTTTGGGTTTTTTTGTTTTGTTTTTTTGTTTGTTTGGGTTTTTTTCCATTATGTATCTTTACTCTTAAATTTCTGCCTTCTTGCTCTTTACCCTTTTTTATCTCCATGCTTTTATTTCACTAGCACCTTTTCATTCCTTTGTTTTGCTCTGTGTGTGTGAGACAGAGAGAAAGCGTGAGTCTATTTTTCAGCTGTTTCACTGGCTGTTGCTTTGGGGATTTTTCTCTTTCCTTGATCTCCTATTCACCAGGTGTCCATGTATGGACATGACCCTTTTTTGGAGCACACTTCAACTATTTTGTTGTTGGAGTTCTCCCAAGGCTCGTGTGGGACACATGCAGAGGGTTTGACTGGGAATTTCCTGAGCCTGTGTGGAAGTTGCAGCCACAGGTCACTGCTTTCAGGCATGGCAGGAAAACAGAAAGAAGCTGGGAAGAGTTAATCCTTATTTCATCCATAAGTAATGGAGAATTGATGTGGGTGGCCTGTGGTTTGGGTGGAGTTGAGGTCATGTTTCCTCACCTTTCTTGCTACTCCTGTCTGTTCTGTGCTTCTCAAACCTGTCTGACAGTCGTCTTTCCCAGCTGTTTCCTCAAGTTGGGAAATGTTATTTGCCAACAAATACACTGCTATTTGTCTTCCTGCAATACACTTATCAGTGGAAGTGAGCATTTTGTTTTGATAGATGGCCATTAGTCACAAAGATCTACTTTCATAAAAACAGGTTGCTGCACTTGGTGTTGCGCAGCTGAACTGACGTAAATGGCACAGTTCAATTTTCAGAATGAGAGCTTGGGCAAGACTGAGTGAAGCAACGTTTAATCCATTGAAATCTTGGGCCTCTCTCTTTATAAGGCACTTTAACACCTTGTAGGGAGGCCTAATTCGTGTAAACTGCCATTGGTTCCGTTGGACACAGGGGAAGCTTCTGACACTTCCTCAGAGAAGCCCCTCCTGTAGCTGTGCCACTAACAAAGCCTTGCCACACAAACCCAGTGCACCCTGGAACCTTACAACTTCATTTGATGGGCTACCATCCATTCTAATCATAAAATAATCCATTTTCTTCTGTTTCACATCTGCAGAGAAGGCATTTGCAGCAATGTAACCAGGTTTAATTTTAACTGAAGGTCACTGCAATGGGAGAAGGGGAATCATCTTTATTTATTTTTGTCCAGTTAAATTAGCATAGAAGTGCTTTGAGAAGGCAGACAGAAAACAACAAAAGAAATTTGTTTGTGGCTTTCTTATCCAGACTCTTCATAAGACTCTGAGGGTTACAGCCCACTTGGAGGTGCAGAAATGGCCATGTTTCAATGCTAGCACTGCCTAAGAGCAATCAGCATTGGAAGGATTTTGTCTTCTCTTGACCTCTGATGATCCCCATTTGTGTACAGCTGGTTACCAGGACTTTATATGCAGAACCACATTTGTTAGTACAGTTACATACATTTTCTCATAAAAAAAAGATTAATGATGCATTGCAGCCTAAGTCTTACATAGAATTTGACTCTTAAACAGTGGGGGCTGAGTGTAGGAATGGAATGTGTACGTGCAAACCACTGTAAGCTTTCAGGTCCCTTCATGACGAGTCAAAGGCCAGGTGACTGAAGAGTAACACCTTGGGCTGTATTTTTATATGCCCTCTTCTTGTGAAAGAAATATTTCTACAGAATATGCAGTCTTCCGTGTTTGGGCAACCCCACAATTTGGACCATTTTAATTAATGAATTTCAAACATCTCCAGGCTGCATAAAGAGTTGATTCTGACCTGGTGGAGGGAAACCCTAAAGGCTGTCATTATTTTTTCACTGTTTTCAATGGAAAACTTTGCTCTCTCTCATTTAATAGACTCACACTGAATTTGCTTCCTGCCCTTTAATGATGGCCTGCTCACTTCCCTGGACTTATTATTTCAGAAGGTTTCATTTAAGAAAGTTCTTTCTGTAAATTAATGTACTGCAGATTTATTCTTCAGCATGTCCACATTTGATATATACAGTATTTAAGGTTGTATTCACTTAGCAAAGCATTTACGCCATTATCATGTAATCACTTCCAGTCCAAATACAGAATCTAGAGATTAATGTCCTATAAATTTCTCCTTGCAGCAGTTTCATTGCTTATATTAGTTATTAAGTTATGTTTGCATTGATCTTCCAAAATAGGAAAGATAGATAAGAGATTTGTTTATGTTTTAAATTAAAGTGAGTCTTTTACAGTCAGTTCAGACTGAAAGGCTACAGATTATGGCACACACACTATCTTTACAGCTGGTCAAATGTTGCCAATCAAATTTGTGAAAGTCAGAGAGTTTTGACAGAGCTTTGTGAACTTCCATTATCAAAAGTGCTTTTCCTTTTTTATTTTTTTTTTTTTTGATAGGATGGTGATAGATTTTTTTTTTCCCAAGGCCGCTAAAAGCATTTTAGTCCATGATTTGGAAAAAAAGAGAAAAAAAATATTACTATCTCACGCTTGCAATGCTTTTTCTGTTCAAAGTGTCCTAAACTCCTTTATGTCAAGGAGACTAAGTAAAAAATAAATAGCTGAGGCAACCCTTAGCTCCTAGAGAAGCCTGATTACATCCATGTGGAGATGGTCAACAGCTCGACATGGAACACAGAGACTTAACAGCAGCTTAAGACGGGGCACAAGGGTATTTTAGGATTCACTAAGTCATAACTTCATTGTAACTGAAAAATCCATAGGGTCACTATTTTCCCTATGAGGCAGAGTGCTCCTGTTTGAGAGTCCCACTGGTGTCTGCTCCATTTAGGTGTTGTGATGTATTTGTTGTTCTGGGGTGAGGAAAGTGGCTGAAATCTCAGTCTGATCTGTGTGAAGGCTCAGATATTATAGAGAAGAAAAGAAATTATTTTCCATCTCTTCCTGATATCCATAATTTCTTTCCAGTTTGAGCAATGTGATCTAAGACAGTTAAAAGAAATTTCATGAATTAATCTCTAGATTTCATATGTACACATTATGTGACAGATAACAGTACCTGGTTCTTTGTTGGACAAAAACCTCATTGGTTTATCAGATTTAAGAATAGAGCCCCACCACCAAAGGTTATGTGCTTACATCTGTCTACCCACACAGATACTGGCAGTACCTGTAGGGTAATCCTGAAAAGTATTTTGCTTGGTTGATCTTTCCTTTTTCTTTCTGTGCATTCTCCAATTTTAGACAAGCTACTGCCATATATATCACTAATTCCCATCATGAACAAGCCAAAACAACAACAAAGCCCTAAGCAAACCTTTTGAAGCACATTTTATATGGTAAAATGTATATCATCTGTTATACAAGATACAATGAAGCGTACTATAAATGTTTTATGAGAGATGCATAAAGTTTTCATTGTCCAAACTAAATTTCTAACCCCTTAGAATGCAACTTAAGCACAAGCTTGTTGGGCTAGTCAAGAAGAGAAAATTCATATTCTCCGTTTCACTTCCTGAATGTCATTCCCATCCTTTTCTTCTTCACAGTTATTAAAATGCACAAAGCCACTTCTGCCAGCCCACTTATCCCCTGCCACACTGAATCAGCGCATCCAGAGAGTGTTTCCTCTGTGCTTGGAGCTGTCACAGATGGACTGGAAGAGCTGCTTTCTGGTGATTCAGTGCAGCAGGGGACACATGCTCCACCGACAGCAATGGGGCACAATTAACGTAGGCTAAGAGAGCAGAGAGGAAATTGTGGAGCAGACCAAAAAGCTGCAGAACCCTGAGCTGTAACTCACTCAGGGCTTTCCAATTCTCTTTGCAATAAGGCAAAAAGGCAAGTCAATAAAGCACTGAATATTTCTGTAAGCCAAACTATTGGCCTATTTTTGTGTAGAATTATGAAATACCAATGGACTAAAACTGACTTCCATATGAAAAATGTTCTTAGGGAGAATTTGGGGAACTCAAAATGATGAATTGTCTTGGTTTTGCCATTCTTTAGTAAAGATTTACAGAACCCAACCTCAGTTTCCTTGATCATTTTAATACTTTAAAAAAGAAAAATGTTCTCAAGGGATTTTTACTGAGGAGGTTTTATTGTGAGCTCCCCTGTACTGCCACGCTAATCAATAGTTATGACTGATTGCTGTGACTAATCCATAAGATATAGGACTGAAACATGGAGAGTTTTTCAAAACTTTGTTCAGCATCTCCCAGGAGGGGAGAGGCCCTTCCATTTAGGTATGATGGGCTTATTCCAACCTTTGCTCCATGCTGTGCTCTCATAATTCTATCTGGGCATGAAAACCACCACGCTCTCCAAGGTGTCCTGCTGTCTCTCCTCTTCCAGCCCTGCAAGCATCACTGTAACATCCACGTGCTTGCCTGCTAAAATAAATAGCACTAAGGATCTCCCCAGAAGCCTCTGCAGACTCTTTGGAACTTCTCCATTTTCGAGGTCACAACTCTGCTTGAGGTTGATAAATTCATGAATTAATAATACTTAGCACTTTTCATCCATGAATGTCAAAGGTGAGAAACCATTGTTAGTCCCATTTTTATCAAGGAGGAAATTGAGCTGTAGAAGTGACATGTATAAATTTGGAAGCCAATCAGATCCAGGAAAAGGACATAATTTTCTGCACTCAGCTTGCATTGTGGCCATTGCTTCACGGTGCCCTTTGTGCAACAGCACAGTCTTATTAAAGTTGAGATTTAAGTTCCACAAGAGTCAGGAAATTAAACTCTGCCACACAGTATGTTCATTGTACATTTTTATTGGACATGGCCTATACATTACCAAGTGATCATCCTTTTTTTTTTCAAAGGTAACTTTCAGAGAACCTTGTAGTAGTAAGTGATGCATATTTCTTTGTTTATTCAAAGTCTTATTTGTTTAATACCATAACTGGGAACAAAACAACATACATTTTATTATTCAAGGCCACTCTATTATTTTGTCTTTTAAAAAATTAATTTAGCAAATGTTTACAATACAAGTAAATGTCTTAAACACTTTTCTGGGAAAGTCCAAAGATGATTCATGTACTGGAGTTCTCATGGAACATGAGAAAAATAACGGTGAAGTACCCAGGGCAAAGACCATTCCCTTCTGGAAGTGATCTCTTGTCACGCTTAATTTTGATATTTTTTGCAAAAATGTTTTATTCAGCAAGGATGTTCCGCCTGTTCCAGTACCAGCCTCATTTCTCCAAAGGATCTCTTGACTGTCTATTATAATTCTTGTTTCACTCTCAAAACCCTTTCTTGAAATGAGTACTTCTAATAAGCACCTCTATTCATGTAAGCACTCCAGAAAATCCTCTAGATGGTTAAGAGGAGACGCTGAAGAAACACTCAGAATCGTCAGAGTAAAGCTTTTATCTCCCAGAAAACACTGGGAGAGTCACTCTTGAGAAACACTGAATAATCTAGCAGGCACGTCAGCTGCTATTTAGCCATTCAACAACTGAAATGGCTTCAGGTGCAATCCTCTGCAGAATATACAGACAGTCCACTAACCCGGGGGCTGAAACAGGCAGGCTGGTTATTTGACAGGCTCCAGGCAGGTCAAATTTATGGTTAAAATCCTGAAATTGCTTCTAGAAACAAGATGTAAGGTTTACTGTATTTATAAAAACTGGTTTAAACTTCAATTAAGTATTAATTTTGTACACAGTTTGTTTTTGCAAACGGCAGCCATGGTGTAAGGCAAGTTACAATAGCAGTGGTCCTACCTATACTGATTTTATTGACATGATGGTTCTTTGCTTATTTGAGTTCTGGGCTTTTGTTTGGTTTTGTTTGTAATTTCAGCAATAATTTCACTGAAATGCTTCTTTGTTATTGTCTCTGCTGCCTCACACTGTATCATTTGCGTATTCGTTTTGAAAGAGAACTTAGAGGAGGGAAAGAAGTCTAAGAAAAATATCGTAATGACAATATAGTGGCTGGTGAAAAGTGGTAGATTTATGGCCTTAAGAAATGAAAGATGTCGTTTATCTGTGTTGCTGGTGTAGCTTGTTCTTTGGCAACTTCTCCACAGCAAGGCACCAGTACTCTCAGATCCTGAGTTTTAGCTGCTCTGACCCTGTATGTGGAAGAACTGGGTCAGCTTTGATTTTGCAGAAGCTTTCTCAGTCCATACCACTTGTCAGTTCCTGCAGGACAGGCCCTGTAGTTGGATTAGGGTGGCACTTGCTGCCTTTGTGTTTGCATGATTTGGCATTTACAATTTCTAATAGTCTGTATATATAAATCACAATTATTTCTGCATTGAAAGACTTACCTTGCTGAAAACAACTTCTCTTTGTCCTATCCTATTAGTTGAATCTACTTTACTGTTAAAGATTCCAAATAATATAGTCTAGTAATGTGGCAATTTCCTATGTTGACAAATAGTGTAACTACTGCTAGAGGGCTTTAATGAGGACACAGATCTTGCCTCTGTTACACCCTTTCCAATCTGGAGGAATTTAATGGAAAGTGTAGTTGCCCATTTTTCTTTACATTGGAAAGACAGGCTGACAGATTTTTTTTCTTTTAAATTAAATCTAAGTTCAGCCTAATAATTTTTGTAGATAATTTGCTTCTTTAAAGTTCAGCTAAAAAAAAAATGAGACAGAGAAATTTTCCAAGATAGCACTTGGAAAATGAAAGGTTCTCTTAATTGTGAAGACTGACCTTAAAGTCAGTTTACAGCCTGGTCCTTTAAATGTCTTTCAGGTGACTGTGTTTAGGGACAGAAACTCTTAGTTAGGTCTTAGCAGAGCTGAGTGAAGGGGGACCCAGGGGTTGGGGTGATCATGTACAGCACAGCCCAGGCTTCACCATGGCTCCAGCACTGATAGAAAGCAACAAAATTTCTCCAGGGTCTAATGGCTAAAATTCATTTAATAATACTTAGCACTTACCACTTTGGGTACATCTTCAAAGAGCTGAACTAATAGCAGCTAATTTAATCTTCAAACAAACTGAGTGAGGAGCATTATCACTGCTGATAACTGAGGGCTAGAGCCAAGGAATGGCACTGCAGAGAAACAAAAACGTACACCTCTGGCCAGCTGCTTTGTGCCTGACTAATAGGAAATATTTTTAGAGGATTTAATCATGATGGGTATTTCAGGGTGGCTGCTGACTCCTCCCAAATCCTACATAGCTGTTATTTCATAATCTAAAGGTATATTCAAGGTTTTAAAATTAGGGGGAAGAGAAGAACTAAAAAAAAAAATAAATAAAAGACAAGTCCTGGCTGGAGGCTTATTTGAATTAGTGAAGCCATTTGCAGCTCTTTATGTAAAAACTATCAAAAATCTAGATACCTGGGTTCACAGAAAGGATGTTTGATGAATTTCCAAAATCTGTATTCGGCCTTCTCTGAAGCCTGCAGTAGTATGAATTACTAGTCAGATGCAAATTTAGCAAGCTTGGCTTTTGCTCAGGTTTAAGGACACATCCACTAGGATCACTTTCAGAAAAAAAGTTAGAGAATAATTGGTTTTCTGCCATTGCAAATCCAAAACCAAGCACAGAAGTGCACAGGTTTTAAGTACTTACGTACATATGCATATGTATATTTATATGCATAAAATTAACACCTAGTTTTAAGCAAACAATCTAGTTGAAAACCAAAGACACCTAGTTTTACACAAACACACATCTACATATTAATATGTTTAAGTGTTACTTTTTGCAGGAACTGCAAAAATGCTTAGGTCAAGTGAGATGGTGTGTTTACATTTTAGTAGAATTGCAGGGCATTTGAAAGAATTATATATTTTGAAGTAAAGAATTAGAACTCTTTGCTTTAAGAATGAAATTTTTTTGTTTGTTTTTAATAATTTTATTATTAATATTAGCATTCAAATATTTGGGTTTGGGTTTTTTTTTTTTGTGAGTAGGTTATTGCCTAGTTTTTTATCCAGAAGAGAGCAACTGCATTTCATCGCAGTGCTGGGCAATATTCCATGTTGTTCATGTTTCAAAACCTGGGCTTCAATCCCCAGTCCTGCCTGACAGTGACTGGTCCAATGGAGCAATGATTCCTCCTGTCAGCCAAGTCAGTATTTCTGATGTGTGCTGGTTGTTTCCCCTTCCTGCCACCGTTCCCTTGCAATTCCACTTCAGAGCACCAGGAGATTGAGGTCTAGAGTGGTTATGGGATTTCACAGCTTAGGGCACATGATAATGAAAAGCACAAATCTCCTCCATCTCTTCCTCCTGCATATCTATTTTGTGAGGATTCTACTGTATGAACACTCCCTGCATTGCACAAAATGGTGCACACCACAGTAACAACAGTATGTTTATTTTCATTTTTTTCAAGTTGGCTCATTTTGCTGGCCTTGCACTTGTCATGGATCCAGCTCAGGTGAAAATGAGAAATGATATAATACAGCATTAGTCATTGATTTGGAAGACATGTGCAGGGCAGAAATTCTGGGTGCCTTAGGCAGGTAAGCAATAATAGGTTACCTGCCTAAGGCATTAACTCAAAGAGCAGTGATAGTCCCTTCTATGTCTACCAAAAAAAAATCTTTGAAGAGGGAGAGGTGTAATGTGATCACAGAGCACTCAGAAATGTATTCATTGCTCTGCTTTGTCTTTGTAAATCTTCCCAATGTTCAGCAGGACAGCTGTGCTGTGGCTGCTAGCTATTAGGGCTGCACACTGCTTTTCAGATTTACAGCTGTGTGCTTGTCATTTCCAGATGCAGTTTTACTAAGACAGTCACTCAGGAAACGTTGTGAGAAGCAGCAGGTTTCCAGTAAAACATGCCCATAAACACCACGGTTGCTGGCAAAATAAGACTTACACCCAGATGCTTTAGGAGAAAAACAGTCTATTCTTTGTTCACTTTTACCCCGAGGGTTCAACTCAGATCCATAAATATGTACAATGGAGCAGCCCATCCAGCTCTGCCGGCCGACAGGACACGTAATTCCCCATCTCGGATGCTTCTGCTATTTCTGTTGCATGGGTCTGTGCAAGGAACCTAACTGGGGCAGATAATTCAGGAAGCTGTTTCAATCAAAGCTCAAATCGTAGGCTATGTGGTTATTTTTGTTCTCAGTTCAGCTGTGGCCAGTTGAAATCTGGGCTTTAGCTGAGAAACGCAAGCGTGAAATGCACAAAACTCCTGCTGCTTCTGAGTTATCCCAATAATACCCCTTTCCAGTTCCTCCAGACCCTGGAAACAGCAGATTGCAGCACAAAAATTGCAAAGATTTAATTGGCACCTGACAAAGGCTAAGCAAGGTGAGGACCACAGGCTGCTCAGGAACTGAACTTCTGTCAGGCAAAAGCACTAACCAGATCTGGAGATTTCTGGGAGCAGTAGCTCTTCCTTTTGTCATTGGGCTCCACATGCTCGCTGGTATTTGCAGGGACATGGCAAAACTTCGGTTTGCCAGAATGGGACAGAAAATTCAACAGTCCATAACGTGCACAGAAGTTGGGAAGGATCTTCTACAACTCCTATTTCTTAGTAGGCTTGTTGCTTTATCAGTAAAACTCTAAATACCAGAGCCAGCCAGACCTTGGGAACATTTTTTTTTCCTCTTTCTCCTTTTTCTTGCTGGGTCTCATCTATTCACTTCTTTACATATTAGGAAAAATATAGTAAAGGATCATTCCCAGCTGAGATTTCCTATTATATCCTTAATTTTTGTATGCTGCATTCTCCAAAATAGGATTATAACTGTGACTGGTAATAATGAATCACATGACTGTTTTTTCTCTCTTTTGTTTCTCCCAGATTTTCTTCTTAAGTGAAAGAACGAATGAGTTTCCACTTGAATGACAAGCAGCATCGAATGGAAGACTAGAAACTGTGTATCCATGTGGATGTTTGGTCCCTGGTCTGAAGGGGAAGGATATTTAGCCGACTTAAACTCAGGTGGGGCACCAGGTGCCCACCAAGCTGTGCTGTCACTCCCCTCCTCAGCTGGAGAGGGAAGAGAAAATGCAACAAAAGGTTCCTGGATTGAGGTAAGAACAAGGAGAGATCACTCGCCAGTTACTGTCATGGGTAAAGCAGACTCAGGGAAATGTTAATTGAATTTATTACCAATCAAATCAGAGCAGGATAATAGGGAAAAAAAAAAATTTAAACACCTTCCCCCTAACCTTCTCTCCTTCCTGGCCTACCTTTATTCCCCATTTTCTCTGCCTCCTCCCTGGCAGTGATGAAGGGGGATGGAAATGGAGGTTTTGGTCTATTCATCACGTGTTGTTTCTTCCACTGCTTCCTCCTCAGGGTGAGGACTCTTCACACTCTTTGTCTGCTCCCGAGTGGGGTCTGTCCCCATGGGAGAGAGTCCTCCATGAACTTCTCCAACAAGAGTCCATCTCATGGGCTGCTGTTCTTCACAAGCTGCTCCAGCTTGGATCTCTTCAGCCCTTTAGGGACAGACTGCTCCAGTGTGGGTCTCCTGCAGGGTCACGAGTCCTGCCAGCAAACCTGATCCAGAGCAGTCACCCCACAGGGTCACAGCCTCACTAGGGCATCCCACTGCTCCAGTGTGGGGTCTTCCATGGGCTGCAGGTGGGTCTCTGCTCCCCCATGGACCTCCATGGGCTGCAGGGGAATCTCTGCTCCAGTGCCTGGAGCATCTCCTCCTACTCCTTCTGCACTGGCCTGTGTGTCTGCAGGGTTTTTGCTCTCCCATAGCCTCACTCCTCTCTCCAGGTCAAGTTGAGCAGGTATTTTTCCCCTTCCTTAGAGCATTATTCCAGAGGTGCTGCTGCTGTTGCTGAGAGGCTCAGCTTGGACAGCAGCGAGTCTGTCTTGGAGCTGGCTGGGTCTGGTTCCACTGGACTCAGGGGAAGCTTCTGGCACCTCTCAGAGAAGCCACCCCTGTAGCTCCCCCACTCCCAAAACCTTGCCATGCAAACCCAATACAAACAGAACACTTTATCTTTCACTCTCATCTCTCTGATGGAACGGGGCATTTATTTTTCTGGCAAGTGTTGTGTTTTCTTTTTAGCCTGTGTACCCCCTCTGTAGCATAGAGATCATTTCCTTATAGCTGTTTTTACAGTGCAGGGTAAAAGTTGGTGTATTCATTACCAAGGTTCCCCAGGCATTTTTTTTTATTTTTTTTTTTTTTGTGCAATTTATAGAGATGTACTGAATGAAAGATGTTTACTGCCAGCTTGTCAGCCCGAGCGTGGGACTGTGCAGTCCTTCCCAGCGAGTGTGTTGTCTTGTGACTCCTGCCTGCTCTCCAGTGGCTTTGGAAAAAAGCAAAGGGGACTTGAGAGCCAAAATAATAGTGACAAATTGAAATGTAGAAGTGATACTTCAGAACATCTCCTACCCCTGAGCACATGGTGCAGAAGGGTCTTTTTACCCCTTGAGATCCTGGCTCATTCTGCAAAACGTTTCCATTTCAAAAGATACACATGACAAAAAAAAGCAGCTTTTCCTCTTTCCTGAGAATCTAATTAAAATATATAAGATAGTACAAGCAACGCATCAATAATGCTCTAATGTACAAATTTTGCACCTACTGCATGTTGACCAGATTGACACTCCTTGTAGGAGAAAAAAAAAAATGTATTTCCCTGGGGATTAAAAGAAAAAATATGTTGACATAAACTGCTTAGAACTGTGAGCTGAGAATGCTATTCCCAACCAGTGTCAGATTTTCTTCCTAAAGGATGATGAGCTTCATCGCAAATGAAAATCTCTATTGCTTTAGTAGCTTTGTTTGTCATCTGGCTTCTTTCACTCTTTCTGCGTGGAAATGTTCCCCCTATGAATGTTTTTTACTTCTTTCACACTTTATTTTTTCAGGTGTGCCTTGAGATTGGCAAGACGGTGCATAAAATACCGAACTTCGGAAATTTCAAAATGAGATTTTTTTTTTGCAGTCTCCAATAGAAAAATATTTCATTACGCATTTTAATAAAATCTTATTTTTATTAATGAAGATTAATTTATAAATTATTAATTTATATGAGGATTTCCTTCCTCATTTCTTTCTCTGTGTGTCTTGCCATTTTTTTCCCCCACTGGACACAAGAGTGTCAGACTACCCAGGCTTCATTGCATTTCCATCTCAAATTCAGATTTGAATTTTACTTTTTGTTTCTTTCGTTCTTTTTCTTTTCTCATATTAGTAAATGCAAATCTGAACCTGCAATTTTCTTAGAATATTTATTTATTTATAGAAGTTTTAATTCCTTTATCTCTCTTCAGTTGCTATAAATGAAGAGATTGCAGTCTAATCTCTCACTAGTTTTTGCTACGTCTCTTCTTGCATTGCTGTTCAGTGAGTACCCCAGCAAACAGCATTCCTTGACCTGCTGACATCTCTTGCTTTTTGCAGCAACTTCTAATTTTATCAAAGGTGATGTGTTCTAGCACAGCTTTGGCAATGAGATCCCCCAGGGCTGTCAGCAGGAGCAGTTATGAACTGTTCATCCAGCTACAGGTCCCCTCAGTTTCTCTTACCTGGCAGGTTCAGCTTCACTACAACCAAACCACACCATGAGACATGTGCAAGGGAAGGTAAAGATATTAAACTCATTGAAAGAACTAATTAATGCAAACAAGAGGAAGAATTGCCTTGTAGCATTGAGCAAGATGCTTCCTTCCATTAACAGAGGCTGCATTTGGGTCACAATTAAAAAAAACCCAGTAAGAGAAATGTTTACTTTGAGTGAGTGTGAATAGCAAACCAAAGGTATTAGTGAAGATTTTCTGGAAGCACCTTTTAATGTGGATCCAGTTCTGAACTTCTGCATATGCTCTAGAGTCAGGTGATACAGAGTCAACAGGATGGCTTTTGAATCATTAATTGAGGTGTGTGATTAAAGGTGATTAAGCAGTTACAGCTCAGGGAGAGAAAGCTGATTCTTTGCCTCTTGTGTGCTGTTTTCATGGATTCTGTTGATTACACCATAGAGGCAGGGAAGGCTGAAGAACAGTGGTTAGGTCACCTTAATGAGGGCAAATAAAATGTGTTTTTTCCAAAGAGGTGGAGAACCTTCTTAATTAGACATTTGTGAAACACTATTACTTTTTTATATGTTTTTTTTATTGTGGTTGTTTTCCCAGGAACCTCCATTTAAGAGAGGAATGTTTTATGTGGTATGTTCTGGCCTTGTGCGTGGAGGCAAAAATTTTTATTTTTTATTTTTTTTAGGAACAAGGAATATGTATAACATATTTAGTATGTTTAACTGCTCTTTAGATACACCATCTTAGTTTTTGTCACTCAAAAATAATAGAAATAGCGAGCTTTTCATATACACTATTTTTTTATGTATGCTACTTCCCAACATGACTTTCTGGGGGATCTGTTTGATTACACTTTGTAGTTTCATAGGTCTGGCACTCTGCAGTAAAAAGGTCTATAAAAATTCCTTTATAATTATTTTAATAGATGAACCTTTTTCATAGAATAAAAGACTAAACAAAAAAGTCTAAACCAAAAAAGTCTCCAAGATAGTGTTAGCCTACTGACTCCATGTATCCGCCGTATTTTCAGTGTAAATTACAAAACTTTGGAATCTTTTAAAGGTTTTGAAATTCTTTCACATCCTTGGCTTTTCTGTGTGAAATAACCTAGACTAGAGTGGCAAAGGAACCTGAAAGGGCCAGCTCCCTGAAACTGCAGATACTTGGCCAGCTTCTGGGAGGAGCAACTTTCCTGAACAGGCTCCCTGGGGGATTTGTGTGTATGAACACAGAGGAATAAGAAATAAAAAAAGGTAAGCACACAGCTACTTCTGCTTTTGAGATGATTTAGTAAGAACAAGCTTGCGTCTTAAATGTTGTACTTCATCAGAGCTTCATGCTTGGACACTAGGAGGATGCTTGGATGAGACAGTTGGAGTTTCTATTCCAGCTTTTGGAGTTGGATTTCTAAACCTTTTCTTTCAAAGCAGAACTGCCATGGAGGAGCTAATGCCCTTATTTAATATAATAACTTTGATTAATATATCCTGTCAGTGTGTGGGAAATCTGAATTCAATTTCCTCCTGTGCTTGAGGGATTTGAACTCCAGACCACACAAAGTGACCTGATCAGCAAGCTACTGCATTCTGTGGGTGAAGAAGACTCTCTTCATGCTTTCTAAGGTGTCCAAGCAACGTGTAAAGCCAAGTATTAAAGAGGTTAATTTCTCTATTGTCTGGTGATTAGTGATCAGAAAACACAGGGTGCTGAACCCAGCTTTTTATGATTCCTCTGTTAGGGTGCTGGATATCAAAGGTGCCTGTTCTAGGCCTGTGCTTGTGGACCGTGAGCTGGTGGGTGTTTTCTGATAATATGAGTCTGAGCTTTGAAGATCCAGCAATGGATGTGTACCCAGTAACTGAATCCCAGAGGACCACACAAGTGTGCCAAACTTCCCCCTGCTGTCTGAAAACGTCCAGAAGCACAGTTTTAGGGAGCAGGACACCCTGAACACCCAAAAGGGCGATGAAACCATAGGTGACAATCAAGCAAGTCTGGAGGGTTGTAAATTTAGCAAGGGCACAGGAATCTGCCCACAGTTTTTTTTATGGTTCAAGAACCACTCTTCCTTCAAAAGCTGAAGCAAAGGATGACATTTTTTATCAAGTTAGCTTGTTTGCAGGCCAATACCATGCTTGGCTGATTGCATTGGGTATGGTTGCCTACTATTCCAACTTGCTGTTATGCTGTTACATTTTATTGGTCGCCTAGTTATTTTCATTCCCAGTGCCACAACAGCTCTGAAACCAATTGTGGACGTGTGTAGGTCAAGGGGAAGGAAAATTAAGGGTCATCTTAAGTTTATACAGTGGTGCTTTTTCATTTTGTATCAACCTAACTACATTGAGGCTCCCTGTCGGGTAAGCTTTTTTTCCCTTGTCTGTTATTTTCAAAGAAGAGAGTGCATATGACAGTCTGAGAATAGCACCAGCCTGAACACAGATGGTAGGGATTACACCACACTGAGCCTTGACCTTCAAAAGCCTGCCGTTTCTTTTCAAGGTTTCTCTTCTTTGACAGGTGTACTGGCTTTTGTCAATTACTTTCATTAATGCCTTTTTTTCATTATGATCAATTACCTGGGCTTTAGACCTTTCTCAAAATTACAGCAAAGCGGGTTCCAAGTTGAAAAACTGAAACTGTTTTCTGTATTTTCTCCCCCTTTCTGTTGCCCAAGAGTACTCTGAAGCACTTGAAGATTTGACTCACAGTGGAGAAATGTCATCCAGTTTCTACTCGTTTCTATCAAGCACTCGGTCTATGAGATTGTGGCTGGTGCACAAAGTAAGGACTAACCCATCTAATCACAGATCAGGTTTGCAGGGGGACTTTATTTCAAAGATATTATTCTCTGAGATGTTAAATATTGTTAAAATAATAAATATGGGAACGGAAGTTAAACACTGATTCTAGAATGGAGAAGGAAACTTTGGACAGGCCAAATGAAAATCAGCTATTCCAGACCAACTGCACTGAATTCAGTGGTAGTCACTGGTACAGATGAAAAGAGGATTTAATCTTTTCTTCATTAGAGATACTGAGAAGCAGGTAAGAAATTCAAATGCTTGTTGGAAACCTCATGGATTGAACAGCCAGAGCCATGGCACTCTGCAGAACTGGGCCGCTCATGTAAGAACAGATTCTCTTGGGAGTTTGTTTTTTCTCTGCCGTTTTAGGGCTAGCTGAAAATACCATAAATGGTTTTCCTTCACATCATAGAGTGATTTCTGTGACTGTAAGAAATGTGGGAATCAGTGGCCAGTCAAATTGAATATTGCATATTTCTCCCACTGTTCATCTCACAAAAAATGTCTGTTTTGAATTTATTTCCAATAGACATTCAAACTTCTCTGCTAACAACCTATTTGTCCCAAACCTGAGACTATCTTCTCAGAATATACATGATAAGGAATGAGACCATAGCTGCCAGTTTATGACATTGAGGCAAAATGAGACTCTCCATCCCCTTAGGCCTTTTTATGGTCCCCTTGCTCTCTGCAGCCAGAACAAGGGGCAGAAAGGCTGGGTCAGCTCTGACCTGCCTGTGCAGTCTGCCCTCAGTCACACAGCAGAGCATCAGATCTGCAAGAAAACTGCACGTGGTAGGGCCTGGGATCTCTTTCCCAAATGGCTGGCAGTGGATGGTATCTCAGGAGCAATAGAGACGAAGGATTGAAAGGTTTTTCTGGCTTGGTGCCTCCTTTTACTCAGTGCTGCAACTGGAGGGACAGTCTAGTCCCAAATCAAACCTTAAAAGGTGCCAACACACGGGACAGCCAGAGGGATAGAAACTCCTCATGGTCCACAAGGGAGATGAGCAATTAATGCTCATTAATGTTAATAAGAGTTACTGTGTAAATCCTCTGTTTCCTGGACCAAGCAAAAGAAAGTCTAAACCCATAATAAATCTACCTCAAATTTGGTAATATTTGTTCCAACTACAGTATAATCGCTAGAATAACATTGTGGTGCTGTAAAACATGTTGAAATATACTGTTACATCATCACTGCTATATGTGACTATAATTTTATACAATAAATTATGGTGCAATCCGTGGCTTGGGATTAAAATGACAGCTTTAATACGGTATTTTAAGTCTGCATAATGCTCTTGGTTCAGGACAGTAAGAGTTTTGATCTAAAATAAATAGTTGATAAAAAAGCCACATGAGATTTGCTTTCATTTTAAAGCTTCATTTAGAAAGGATTTATCATTATCACTAAATATGAGGGGGAAAAATCAAAATCTGAAATGCTCCATAAATTAACTCCATTTTTACCACATGACTTATAATTTAAAATTTACTTAAGAAACAAATGGTACTAATTTCCCTTAAGAATCTCAATCACATAAAAAAATGAGCTATTCACTTTGAAAGCCACAAGCTACACCTAAAATCTAAAAACAGAGTAGGGTTTTTTTTTTCTTGTTTCAACACCGAAATGAAAATTATTTTCAGACTTCTGATGAGATTTTTGCATCAGCTTTCAGTAAATGTAAGTTAGATCTCTCTTGAGTAATCTGCAGTGAACAATGGGTAAGATAAGCCAAATATGTGCAGCATTCTGGTGTGGGTTTTGTTTGTTTGTTACATACAGAACATTCCAGAAATTAATGTATCTAAGAATAACTTGCTCAAGTGGAATCTTCCAAAAATTTAACACACTACCAACACTTATCTGCAGGTTTAGAAGATGCTTTAGCAGGCACAGGAACTGAGATAGATAATCTTTCTGTTGTGGGCTTGTACTTATTAAAGAATCTGATTATTAATGATACTCTGTAGAATAAAACTCTACAGTACATAAAAAAAACGCATAAAAATACCAAAATCTTTGTCTAAATTATGTATAATCACACTTATCAGAAATATTATTATTCACTGTTGAAGGTTTACTTAATTTGGAAATGTGTTTCACATGCTGCCCCTTCCAAAAAGAAGTTCATAAAAGTTTTCAGCAAAGCATTTTTTCTTTGTGATATATAGTTTTATTTTATTAAAAACCTATGATGGTTTCTACTTTTTTTTTTTTTCCCAGAGAGAGACATTGTATATAATGAGTTAATGTTTTATGATTCTGCCCTGAAATCACCTCTTTTCGTTGCTAATTTGAGCTTAAATTTAGAAAATCCCTTGGGCCTTTATTGTCACTGTATGAAAAATATGGGAAAAAAATGAAGACAGAACACACCTCAGTGGAGTGTTTGTTTGTTGTTAAGCCTGTGCTTAAGTCATGCTGAAATGGACCTGACTAAGATAAATTCCAGCGGAAAAGTAAAAAAATCATGAATTGCAAATGTTGGATTGTTCAGCAGATCGTTCTTATTGAGATGAGCACGAGTATCTCTGAAAGGTGCATTCTGTAAGAGTTTGTATGAGCAGAGTTTGCACAAGAGTTTAGAACTACCAGAGAGAAATTAAAAAGGGAAATCTATTGAAAACTTCAATTCATATTTATATATATAAGTACTTAGCAAAAATCTACAGATTTTAAGATCTGCCCAAGCACGTTATTGTGTGAGAAACTATCCCAAAACTTGGTGCACACTTTGTTATTTAAAGTTTTGTTCTTAAATTGGAAAGCTCTCAAATGTACAATATGTCAAATTAAAATAAAATAATCTGTTATTTTTCATATTAATGACATAATTGTATTGCACCATTATAAAATTACTTTCAGTCTAATTATATCTAGGCAGAGATTACTGATAATTAATAGAACAAATAATTTTGACTACTTACAAGATGATTATTGCTGTGAAATAACATGGGAACCTCTGATATACTGTATTATCTCAGCGTTAAATACAGGTCTGTGAATGGCTGTCATTTACAAGCCCATCTAGTAGCATGTTTTATACCCATCTTATCAGTAAATCTCTTTTTTTTTTTTTTTTAAAGATACGTGATCTAAAATTTAAAAGTAAAATTTAATTTCCTTTCCTTACCAAATATAATGCCTCAGTACCAGGCTCATACTTCAAGATCCATTTCACTAAGGAATCATTTTCATCTCTGTCCTCTGTGTTGCCTCTTTATGTCAGATATTTTTACATGCTTTATGTTTTTGGCTGACCTTATCTTCCAGCTAACACTGAAATACCAATTGCTGCTGCAGATACCAGTCATGCAGCTTCCCTAAAGTCTTTGTGACCTATTAATCAAGGTGAGAAAAATTTCACAACTATGAGAAAGAAAGACCCCTTTAAAGTCAGGGTAAAAGTGAATTAGGCAAAGTAAATTAATTTTAAAAGTCGTGATTCTCCTCGTGAAACGAAATTTCTGATACTCTGTAATAGGTGTACGAGACAATAGCATGAGTTGTGAGTTAATAAAACATCTCTAACAAAGCATCACAAGCCAACAGGTCAGCTGAGCATCATCCAGAAATGTTTATAAAGCGAACTAAAACTGTTTTCTTTTTCTCTAAAATTTCAGTTTTATGGTTTTGTAACACCACCGACTTTATTGGATGTGGAGGTGTTTCACAAAAGATAAGGTTTATTTTGGAACCTTACCATGATTTTGGGGCCTTATACTTAAACCATTATATAGATTGCTACTGTAAATATTATTACTAAGCTAAACAAAATCTAAAATGGATCTCAGGGCTCTCCACAAACACTAGAATTGGAAAACCGAAACGTTCTTTTCAAAACACTCTACAAATTTTGAGAAAAAATACACAAGATTTACCAGAATAAAACTCGTAATCCTCTCTCACTATGTTGTTGTATTAAAGCACTAAGCCAAAAATATCCTCTACATACTAAAAAGAGTAAGTATATTCTGAATCCCAGCCTAAAGGTTTAAGGTGGAGATACTGTTTCAGATCCTATTCCTGGGGAAATTGGGTCCAAGTTATAACAGCTTTGATACCGGCTTGTTCCTCAAGCTCTTACTTGCAGGCTAAATTGGGTTTAAGAAAAACCTTCTTTGGGAATTTATTATTGCATTGCTCATAAAACAACATCCCATGGTTTTATTTCACTAGCTTGTGACATGCAGAAATCAGGCAAGGATTAACTGACTGTAATACCAAACATATTAGAACAATCCCTTTGTACCTGACAGCAAATTGCAAACAGCAGCTCTGAGTCTGTGAGCTGTGGAGTTCATATTTCAGAAGTGCTGAAATATTCAACAGCTTATTAAGACTTGATACTTATTGTTTCCTCTGATGGAAAACGCAGTATTCCTCCAAATATTTGCAGTTCCAGCAAGGGATTGGTGTTCTGAGAACAGAAAGCTTGGGAATTTTGAAGTGGCCTTATTAAATTAATAAACATAAGTAATGAACTAATGAAAACTCTACTGTCCTCATAGACATGCACATACCACCATCTTCATGTAATCCACATTTTGGCACTCAGTACAGGAATACTTGCAGCAAAGTTTGGAAGAAGTGCTTAAAAACTTTACAGCATCTTCTACCCTGTGACTTGTACAAAAGGCTTTTGCACAGGGTCTAAAATATCATACAATATAAGTAAATGTAGTGCAATTAAATCAGTTGCAATGTGATCCATGATAATTTAATAATCCAGAATATTTAATATGTAAAGCTAATAAATGCTAAAATTGTGATGAGAAGCAGCTTCAGTTCTAGCATTAGCTCATAGACAGAGATGAACAGAGAGTGAAAAGGCAAGGTATTTCAGAAAGAGAGAAATAATATTCTATTTTGATTGTTAATTTTTAAGAAAGTAGGTGTTGCTATGCTGGACAGAGAACATGAGAGAAGGGACATTTTTTAGAATACCTGCACAAATTATATAAAAAATTAACATATATGTAAGGATTGGGCAGAGAATTATGCAAATATATGGAGGATTCTCCTACTTTTTGAGGATATCATATGGCTGCCTGTGCACCAGGCTTTGCAGGCTGCCCTTGCCAAAAATGTGCAAAGGCAGAAACACTTTATTTCTGTTCACACTATCAAAATTTAGTGGAGTTGAACCCTTCAGGAAAGAGCCCTGACAGCTTCCAGGACCACACTTCAAGCAGTGCAATGCTGCTGAACACGGCTGATAAGCAACATCACAAACCTCCCTGGCAATGCTGCTTTTCTGCGGAGATTTCTGCTTTATGTACATTCACTATCTTACAGCATCTGCATCTTGAGCTACTATGCTGCCATTTGTGCTCAGGTAAAAAGAAGGAATTTGCTTTTTATGGAGTGAAGTGTGCTTTGAGGGAGAGTCTGGGCTATAAATCCAACCACAACTACAGATGCCTTTTGCCTCAGTGTGAATATCAGAAAGCCATGAAATGCCAATGTAAAGAGATGCACCGAAAATGTAATATGGGATCTTTTCTTAATACAGACATTCATTTATTCCTAAATGCCACTGAAGGGACTGCAGAAACATCTGAATTATTTTTTAATGCATTGATGTATTATAGTACCTTTTTTTCTTTTGTTTCATTTAGCTGAAAACTACCTAAAGACTGCTTCAGAAAGAGAAATGCAATGTAAGAAGTTGAAATGAAGCCAAAGTGTGCCTTTGCTTACAGGTCTAACTGCCATATGAAGAGTACCAGGCACCTGTTGCCTTGAGCTGTTTGGTATTCATTGTGTTTGTGTTTTATTCCAGAGGCAAAAGAGCAGCTTTATTTTATAATAAATCAGCACATTTCTTCACACAGTTTAAATGTAAGGACGACCTGCTGTGCTCTTCCCAACTCCCAGATACTTTCACGTTGCATTCATGGGTAGGTGGATGTTTCTTCCTTGTGGGTCTGAAGAGAATTTCATAAGAAATCTATCCTCTGTTTTAAGAAGTTGGTTAAGGTTCCTTTAGTACAGGATGGAGATCTCCCCCTCAAAAATATCACTTGGGGGAATATTGTGTTCTCCACTTTCTGCTGGATCCATTATCATTAGTTAGAGCAGGTAAGCAGATGTGCAGGTTGCATAAACTCAGGACAGTATTTGTAAGGGAAAACACAGACTAGACTATACCATTCTTACTAATTTGCACACATGCTAGACTTGTCCAAACACATTAGGTGTAATTGTCTCCCTCCCCAAAGATCTCTGAATCACACTGTGGTGGACCATAAGGTCAGGAGAAGAGGTAATTGCCAGAGCAGCTGTCATCGAGCAAATGACTCAGCTGCAAAGTTTGTGAAGGCCTTTTGCCTTTCCTAATAGCCCTCTACAAACTGCAGCTCCACGGTGAGGTTGTTGGTCCTGAGTGAGCTCCAAACACTGCTCAGGTGGGGTTAAATTTTCACATTTAGCAGTGGCTAAACATAAGGGCCACTTCTTGGCTGCTGCATTTCTGTTCAACATAACCATGTGTATTTTGAGGGGCTGGTGAGTTAAAACACCAGGCAGCCCACAGCACAGGGTAAAAGATTGTTCTTTTGTGTAAATCCAGAACACTTACAATGCAGTTATTGGGCTCAGTCTAATTTTGACTTTGTGTCAAAGCAATTAGATTTAGGCCAACTGCGGTGTTTAAAACAGGATCAAATTTGGGTAACCACAATCAGTTTAAATGCCAAGGCAATTTGCAATCAAGCCTTAGGTGTAGTGAAAGGGTTCTGACACGCCTTTAAGTGCTACATTGAAAATGGAGGCATCAATTTCAATTTTGAGAATGGAATGTCAGAAATATATTAGAACTAGACAATCTGACTAACCATTTAGTCAGATGAGGAGGGTTTGAGATTAGAAATCTAACTGGTTTCTGGAATTCCAGTTTTTCAACTTTCAGGACAACCTGTTCCTAGTGACTGAAGGACTCTGTAAACATTTGATGAGGATATCAATGGCACTGTTGTCCCTTGATCCATATTAATCATTCAGATTAGATCTATTCCAGCTGTTTTATAGGCCAGCATTTCAGTGTTCTAAAGCTCTTGAAACAAATTGGTGCCCAAGTGAAGCCCCTCTAGTCTACAGGGTCGTTGAAGAATGCCTGGGAATGAAAACCCCTAAGGTCAATAATCCCAGCCTACAGAGGGTAGGTCCAGTTCACCAAACCACTGGAGAAAGGAATTGCTTAAAAAGTATCTGCCCCATGATCAGAAAATCACCTCAGCACAAAGCAGCAACATCAGCTCTCTTATTTAGCTATATGTGTAAGTTGTATTACCACCTTCAGCAGCATAAGTCTTTATTTTGGCTGGTCTGAGTAATTAAGACAGAAATCCTGAATTGATGTAATTCATTACACAGGATTATTTTTTTTCTGGGAGATAAACTCAGACTGCAAGCTCAGGTGTTGACAGTACAATAGTTGGATTTGTATTTTTTTTTCCCCCCTTACATTCTCCCCAGCCCCCTGTCTTTGCTTGCTTTGTTTTGCTGCCGTTTCCCTTTCTTTTGGAAGTCCAGAAGTTGAATAATGTTGGTATGTTTTGTCATTGAAGGCTAGCAAGAT
This sequence comes from Empidonax traillii, assembly GCF_003031625.1. Lineage (NCBI taxonomy): Eukaryota > Metazoa > Chordata > Aves > Passeriformes > Tyrannidae > Empidonax > Empidonax traillii. Next base: position 9,353 of record NW_020956254.1, on the reverse strand, counting down.
ACAGATGATTCCTCACTGTGACTGTCTTCATGTTTGTTTTTTGTTTGGTTGGGTTTTTTTTGTTTGTTTGTTTGTTTGTTTCTCATAAAAAACTCACAATTATCTATCTGGATCACAGACTAATTATTAATTGTTGTAATCTCTCTATCATGAGTACAGAAGACGTTTTGGACATGGCACCTGTTTGATTACATAAGCACACAACTGAGAAAGGTTTGTTTTTATTCTGGCAACCTTCTGTTGTCCCCAAATCAGTAGGGACTTCTGTTTTAAAACACACATAATATACTAGTATTTTGTAATTACTTACTTTCATACTTCTATCAAATGTTTCACAATGTTTGGTATTTCTCCTCAAGTCCCATTTCCTGGGGTAATGTGATTATGTGAGACTCCTGGGTGCCATTTAGGAAAAATTAATTTCTTTCTCTTTTAGCTTAACAGAAAAGTGTAAAAACATGACCCAAGTGCATGCTAAAAGCTGAAAAGCCAAAAAGGCAATTAAAAAGAAAGTTTATTATTTAAAAAATAAGGTTCTTTAAATGCAATATTAATGATTTTTGGAAGGACAAGACTATTTTTTTTCAACACCTGGGACAATCAATTTGACATGGCTATAACTGGAGTCTTTTATTGTGTATGTACAGAAACAGATCTAGAATTAACAGTGTCCTTCCACGTTCCTCTGTTTTCTTAGCTTCCTGTATAAGAAATCAGTTATTTCTGTTTACTCAGGGAAATGATGTAATTGCTTTGCACTTGTAAAATTAAAACCCTTGTAAGTAAGTTGAACTTTTTACAGTATTTGCAAACTCCTTCTAAATTATGAGATATTAAGCTGGCAGGCAATACATCAAAATTAGCAATTATATTAACATAAATTTTTAAAACTTTCTTTAAATTCATAGGGGAAATAATTATCAGTATTCACTAATAACTTCATGTATTCTTACTTTATCTGCCCTTGAAAGGGCATCTGCTTTTTCAAGGCAGATAAAGTCTGCCCACAGTCTTTTCCTTACCTATGCATAACAAATACAGTGAAAGTAGGATGAAAACAGCCTTCTCCTGAGTCCTGTGGGCTACTTTAGCAAATATTTAACACATATTTTTGATTGAATCTGTAGTCAGTGTCCTCAAATAGACAAAGGTATCAGATTAGGATAGCCAGGATGCAATAATTAATATCGGGGGGGGGGGGGGGAAAGGAAGCTCATCTCAGTTCCTTTATAAAGTGCCAAAACATCAATTCATATTTTTTGTGGTTAAGGTTGTTATCTTTATTTCAGTAATATATGAAAGTAGCCAAATATTCAGTTTCATAAGCATGTCAAAGCACAGACCTCACTCCTAACTTAAACCATCATGACCATCTGCAATAAAAATCATTCTCGCTTTGGTTTGCTGCACCATTTTTAAGCTTGTAGACTAAACATTCAACCATTGCAAGCAGTCAGCAGCTTTATTACTTCTCCTGCCCCTGCAGAGGCATCCTGGATTCAATTTGTCTAAGTACATCAAAGTATTTTAATTCTGAAGTACCCCAAGCATTTTGGAAAGTTTAAAGGCTATTTGTCTTCTGAAATGTTTGAATGTAAGTTAAAATGAAAATTGTCTTGATGATTTTTTTCTAGTTTAAATGACTGTCACATTTCTGTTCTGAAAAAGCCCCTGGAGCTCCAGTGTACAGTTTCCTCCGCTCTTTTTTCCCTCCAAGTAATTGTAAGTGAGCCAGTTTTAAGTTACGTGGTGAGCTTGGCTTCCTTCATTCATAGAATCCTCTATTCCTGTAGAGTTCGATGAATTCAACACTTACTAATGCCATCAATTTGTCTCAGCTTCTCTTCAAGCTTCCCCCCCACCCGCCCCTCATCCTTTCTTTAGCACTAAATTGCAAATAAATACACAGTCAATTGATCCATCAGGCTAAGACTGCAATTAGCTAGTCCTGGGCTAAAAGTGAGAGGAATGTCTGAACTGGTTAATCAGTATTCAGCAAGCAGAAAACTAGATGAAATAGGGTTATCTGGCCCAAACAGTCACAAAATAATTTTATTTTAAAATACATTAGTTACCTTGCAATACTTTTAAAAATTGTGCAACTAAATAATTGGTAATATGGCAGGAATTTACTGACTTTTTATTTGGGGGGTGTTGATATTTTTTACATTTATTTCAGGCATTGTGCGTAATATTAAGTCAACACCTGGACAGGCTTTCTGATAGCACCTTTGTCCATTGAAAACTCCTCCAAAGTTATAAAATTCTCATGAATATACACATTTGTTTTTGCAACTGGGTGCATGATTTAGTTATTATAAATATGTATGCATTCAAATTGACTTATCTAATCATTAGGCTGAAAAGGTCTTGTGAGGTCAGCTTAGTCCATTCCCCATGCTCGGGACAGAGTAAGCTGGGCCCGTGTCATTCCTACTGATGTCAATCCTACCAGATGTTTGTCAAAAAAGAGACGTTGGCAGGATCAGAAGGTCATCACTGAAACTGGCTGTTCCAGTGAGTCCCTCTCTCTAAGCTATGATTTTTTCCTACTAACATGAATTTTCCTAAAATGTAAGCCCTGTTACTTTTCATTTTATTAATGAACAACATGCATTACAAGTTATGAGCTTCCGTTTTCCAGTATCTTTCTGTGCACTTGAAGACAGTTTCCTGTCATCCTTTTCTTCTGTATCAGAAGATCATGTGTTGCAGTACTTGGAATTCACTGTTCTCTTATGCATCTGAATTTTTTAGACCTTCTCCCCTCAGTCTCTCTCTCTCCCTTGAATGTATCATCCAGAGCTGAAGCTCAAGGGGAAGGACACAGAGATACCTCTGAGGAGTGTACAAACTCATTTCTGTGGGCTTTTCTTTTGTCTTACAAGGGGTGCCACAGCAGTGTGAACTCTACTGCAGCCTACAGTCATTTAAGCAAATGGAAACACCGAAATACGTAAGTCCTAATTCGAATCAGTAAATAAACGTATTATAAACTTCTGTCTTGTGTGCCTGAGAATGAGAAGTCCTATTAAGATGAAATCTCACTTGTGACATTTTTATTTTTTTAAAGAGGGAAGGACAGGCTATTTAAAACTGATGTACTATTTTCCCTCCCAGGCTGATAACCTGTATGGCTGCATAATGTTTCAGTTCCACAGTATTAGTTACCACAAAATTACAGACTTGTGAGAAGAAAAATGTAGTACAATAAGTTAAAGGATGTTTAAATATAGCCCTTGTTTTATAACTTGGTACTATATTCCCATTTCGAAACTGCCAATGAACCACTGGGAATTTTCTTTTTCTTGCTGATCCTCTTTAAGACCTCTATGAATAGGAGAGAAAACAACTTCACTGTAATAAAAACAGGGGTTTGTTTTCTTTTTTTAAAATTGAGGCATTGGGTAAAATAAAGGTCATTGCAACAACCTTTGAAAGAATAGAAAGAGTAATTTTCCCCCCTTTTCTTCCTTACTGGTTTTCAATGCAATGTGAAAAATCATTTTTAAGTTTGCCCATCTGTTTTACATAAAACCTTAGCTGACCTTACACAAAGTGAAACAAATGCACAAAAAGCTTTGCTGTTGGGTTCTTGCCAGTAAGAAGGAGCAAAAAGAAAAGAATATGTAATGTTAGATCCTGCTCTGGTGTAAATTAGCCTAGTTCCAGTGGGGACTTAGGTTGATTTATACCAGCAGAGGCCGAGGCTTGTACTTATAAAAGCCAGACTTAGAGCCAGCCCTGCTACCAATGAAATCACCTGAAGCTTTGCTGCTGATTCCTGTGGGAGAAGGACCCTCCCTGAAGGAGGCACGTTTGGTACAGCCAAACAGAACAAACACCTCCATCTAAGCATTCTGGTGGCACTGAGCAACTTGAGGAGAAAGGCTGCAGCGTAAGTAACTGAGATTGGGGACTGGAAAGGTGTGAAATGAGGCTTGAGCTGCACCCTGACTTTGTGCTGCTGCTAAACCAGGTTCTGTCAGCCTGACCCAGCTCCTGCAGCGTCATCAGATGGAGCAAAGTGAATCCTGAGGAAAGGAGGCAGTGCCATGTATGGAATTAGACGAGGCGTGCAGAGGCAGAGCACACCAGAAAAAAAATCCCATCTTATCCTGCATTTCAGTAACACTTCTGTTAATGTGTCTGAGGAGGGAACTATGGCCATTATATCAACACTCCAATCTAATATGATTAATGAGTATAAAGTAAGGTTCAAGCTTTTAATTAAAAAGGCAATCATAAGTTACTGAACAGTGAAGGTCTAGCTAAGTTTCTCAGAAGTAGGTTATTTAATAGAATGAGATGCCCCAAAGAGGCAATGGGCCAAAAATCTCTCCTGAGTTCTATTTTATATTCAGGTACTGACTTTGATTTATAACAGAGAGCAAAACTGGATCTATACAGAAATGAGCACACGTATATGTGTGTTACAGTGTGCGTGGAGGGTGATATCTACATATAAAGATTGCCTAAACTTTCCATTTAAGGCCAGGTTTTCCTGTTGTTTGTTAAATTGCCATACTTCTCAGAATGAAAATTCTTTGTAGGATAACTGTCACAATTTTTAGATTTTTCTTGTGTGAAAAAAAACCACAAAACAAAAACCAACAAAAAACCCTAAGAAATATTGTTTTGACAAGGTCAAGAAAAGACTTTAAGAAAGACTGTCTGCAGACTATGGACTTCTCAGTGAGTTTCTACATTTGGATTGAAAGTGGTTGCTGTGTACTTATCAGAGATCTGCCTCTTTCCTTGTTCTTATTGAAAATAGTCCAAGTCTGACTGTGTCATGGATTTCAGTTCACCCATGTCCAAGAAAGATTTGACAGGGGTTGACATATTCTGTAATTTTGTCACTTTACATTTCAATTAACTTTAAATGAAATTTACAGTATAGCTTATTCCATACATTTTTCTCTGGCCTCTGAACAGAGTATCCTCTGTCTATCTTTGCAACATTAGAACAAGATGGAATATTTTCAATGAATGGTCAGGGTTTTTTTAGGGAAAAAAATTACTTTAATCATCTACAGTCTTAAATACAATGAGTATACCATAAGGCATATGAATACAATTGTTTTACCTGAATGAATAGTTCTTTTTGACTGGAACGGTGTCTTCTTGCCTAATTGTGTCAAGAAAAGTGAAAAAGGTAAGCAAAACATTCAAACAATAATTACAATTGGAGCTCTGGAGAAAAAAATTTTTGGGGAAATAAAAGTTCCATTCAGATTTTATATTCTTATCCATTTCTATTTTATCTCAAATAAGTATATTAATCATTAAAAGGGAAAACAACAGACGTAAAAGGCCTTCCACTTTGTTTAGAACGATAAGATTTGCCTGTCAATTAATCTCAAGACTGAGTGAAATGCCTGGCTTTCTTTTGTGCTATTATGGTGCTATTTAAAGTGGGGAAAAGTCACTAATTTCCATATTGAAAACATTTTATCAATCAGAAAATAACGGGCTGGAGGAGTGGAGACTTCACGGCAAGAGTTAAAGAGTTGAAATCACTTCTTTTAGGACCATTTTTCATATATGAACACACTTTCCCAGAGAGGTTTCTGTCCAGCAAAGTAATTATTCACCTAGAAAAAAAAAAAGTCACATATGGCAGAAACAGTGAATACAAGGAAGGAAAAAATGCACTGGATTTCTGTGACCTGCCAGACTTGGGAGCTTTACCTGACCTTTTCACACCTGCTCACCTAATTCAGCAAAAGAGGTTTTGGTTCTCTTAGCAAAAGAAATAAACATTTGAGATAAGAAATGGTTTATAGAACCACAGAGCGGTCAGCCTGTCTTTCTAAGCTGCCTAAGGCAGGTTAACCTGGAGAGCTGGGCCTCCTTCAGGCACTTCTAATACCATGTGTCAGCAGGCTTCCAAAGGTATTAAACCCTCTCTCCCAAATTAGAGGATGAGCTTGTACCAGCTGCCTGTAGTAACAGTTCCAGGGCTGGCAGTGGTAAATTGTGTGACAGTGGGAGATGCTGCTTCCCAAAAAGCCGAGCTGTTACGGAGGAGCTGATTTTGGCTGCTGCCCCACCGAGGGGCAGGGACTGTTGTCTCCTGCTAAATCTGTACCCCAGTGTGAGGGGGGATTTACAGCTTTTGTATCATCATCTCTGACCAGATGATGCCGTAGGAAAGGATTCCTGCCGGGCTCTCCTGGCTGCTGGCCAAGCCCTGCTCCTCTGCGTGTCTGTGAAATCTTCGGAGTGGCTCTTGCAACTCTTCTTCAGCAGCTTGTCCTAGATATTCCTGTTGTGCTCCTGAGCTGGTCTGTGGTTTGGTGTGAGAGAAGACAGAAAGCATAAAAAGCTAACAGTTCTGGAACTGCTCTCTAACAGCATTTAAGTATTTGATAATACTTACTGGAGCCATTCTTTTCTATCTGTCCTTTTTTTTTTTCCCCCCTCATAAAAGTTATGAGTAACCAGAGCAATAAATTGTATTCCTGAATTATTACACAGGACCTTCAGGGATGTTAAAGGTTTATAGCATTTCAGAAAATACCATTTGGAGGATATCTGTTCCCCTCTTGGCCCAATTCAGGTCTCTGCAAGAAGCATTTGACTACCTTTTTTGAAAACATTTTGGTACTCCTGGGTTTTTTTGTTTGTTTGTTTTATTTCTTAATGAAAAAAATGAAAGACCTAAATAAATAAATTATTCCATTTTCGTTAAGTTAAATGATGCTCCAGACACTCCATCCCTGAAATGAAAAAGGGGAAACACCATACCCTGAGAAAATTAGTTGAATTTTTACTCTGTCTCTCATCACTTTTTCTCTTTTTTCCCAATTTCCTGGTGGGCTACAAGTACCACAACACGTTGCAATTTCACAGCCAATCTCAGCTTATTCAGCTGTCATAGGTAGAGTTCTTTTTTTCCCCACTCAATCCTTATCCACCAGCTTGGGAAAACATTGTTTAACACATGATTAGCAGACTACCTGTAGGCTGTGACTGTAGGATTCATGGCCAAGGCACCCTGAGTGACTTCTTTCTCAAAGTCCTTGGACTGTGTTGTATTATCTGTTTCACTATTGCTGTCAGAGTTTTCTTGGACAATCTACTTTGCTAAATCAATTGAATTCTCCTATAAATATGTGAGTGATCAAATTCTTCAGGAAGGATTGTTCCAAGTGTAGCAGATCTTGCAGCAGACAAGCAGACAAGACACATTTCAGAGAAATGACAAATACTGTACTAAATCAGAGCACCGCACACACATTTGGTCACTGAATGAAACATCATGTACTGACAGATATTGATAGACAGTTGTCACATAAAGGTAATCAACAAATCCAATCACTGGCTGAACTAAAGAAGTCTTTAAAGGTCATTTGCATTATAAAAAAATTAATTAAGGCAATAGCTTTCCTGTTATTCTTGTTCGTCGTTATGATGGAAAGCTGAGAACTTTACCTGAGTAGCTTTGATTTTAGTAAATGTAGGTCTCTGGAATACAGATAATAAATAGCTGACTGCTGAAGTATGCATATGAATTGAATCCCTGTGGTGTCTACAGGTGTCCCCATGAGGCAGATGAATCTGACTAAAGTTAAAATAACAGAAAAATCAGAGACTTAGCATAAATGGAAGAGATTTCTATTTGTTTTGCCAAAATTTGCTTAAATTGCAAGTGACAGTGCTTTAAAAGCATGCTGAGATGGAGCAAGATGCTATTTTTTTAAGTGCTGTAAGGCATTCTTCCAGTCATTTGAGGAGAATGCACTACATACTCTAAAAAAGAATATTGTATCCATTCTTGTAATGCAGGTTCATTAAGCATCAGATTGATTTATTGTATTGTTTCCTTTATAAATTATTTTCATTATGTTTTATCACAGTACATGACTACTGCCCTAAGGGAATAGGCAGGAATGAGCTGAATGGCAAGCGTAATAGACTGCTTTAATTAAAATAGTGTAATGCATATTTCAGTGCTATTAACAAAAACAAAATTGATTTTGTTTTCTGGGTAATTGAATGTATTAAAACCCAGGTGCTGTTCTTCTATAGCTTAACCCTCTGAGTTCAACTTCATTTGGTGCTTTGAGCAGGAATTTCAGAAGGGGAGTTTTCTTCTCTGACAGTGATATTTCCTTCTTTCTTTTTTATCCCCCACCTAGACCCCTAGTTCATGTGTTCACTGTTACTGAAGAGAAGGAAAACACAAACATGAATTTTAAACAGTGAAAACCCCTTGATCCTTTCCAGGGTCTATGAGTGAGCTCCAGACACTGATCCACAATACAGAAAAGCCCATTATTCCTCTGCACTTTTTAACCTGATGTGCTGTGGAGACAGCAGTCATCTGCTACCATAATTCCATTAGTTAATGAACACTCCAAGAATTTGTCCATCATAAGAAAGACCCTTTAAAATTACAGTCAATCAATGACATCTACTCTTCTAAGTGGCTTCCTTTTCCCCTTTTCCTCTTGATTTATATCGGCTATGAGTCTTTTTTATTTCCTTTACCCTCCAGATACCAAAAGTTTACCTTTTATCAAGAAGATGCATTGTGCTAGACAATGACAGACACAGGCAAAACCACATTAATGATTTCTGAGTGGAGCAGTCAAATGACACCAACCACCCAACCTAAAAAATGAACAGAGAGCTGGGCTAAATGACCTATCTGTCCATGAAAAAAATCCATTTTGCCTAATGGTTTTTGTCTACCCTACCCTAAATGCCAGATCCTCCCTCACTTATATCAATGGAGTTTTCAAAGGAAACTGCTACTTTGCAATAAATATTGTAAAGAGTGGGGTGTTTCTGATTCAGCTGTTATGGTTGCCTGGATTTTTACTGCTTGTCAGGATGACAAGTTGTATCATCGGATGTGAGGTGTCTATTGCTTATAGCAGAGATGCAGTGGGTATGGTAGATCTTATCTCCCATTTTATGGGGTGAAAGATTGTGGTTTTCCAAGTAAATAGTCCCATTGGCAGCAACAAGAGGTGGTTCACTGTTTATAAAGCCTGCCCTATTTCCTAGGCATATGCAATTTGCTAGAAAGGAATGGTATTGTGAAATTAAGAAATAGTAACTGTAATTTAAGCCATTTCTTTTTAATGGAAAAAAAGAGAACCAAACAAAAGAAAAACAACACAACAAAACTGCTCTGATCAGTCCAAAGCAGAGTGAACTATGGTAATGTCTGCCTGGGATATACATACATAATTTAAGAATAAATCAAATGACTGAACTGAAAAATAAGTCAGAAATTCAAAATAAGGAAAAGCCAGACTGTACAAAAAGTTATTGCTGCTCCATCCAGTTACTCTGGGGATACTCAGACAACACTAATCATTGTGGTAGTCAGAAGA
>NW_020956253.1:1234507-1239554 GCF_003031625.1 Empidonax traillii | reverse complement strand
GAGACCTCAAGATACTTCCCAGCACAAGGTGCTTGTGAACAGGAGGGATGGTCTGGTTGTGATCCCACTCACAGTGCAACACACTGCTTTTCCCTTGTATTTTTCATTGTGGAGTCTCCTTCCCTGGACACATTTAAAAGGTGTCTGAACAAAATCCTGAGTAATGTGCTCTGGGATGAGCCACCTTGGGCAGGGAGGTTGGACCAGATGACCCACTGTACTCCCTTCCAACCTGACCCATCCTTTCATTCAGTGATTTTCACTTGATTTCCTTGCTCAGATGATTTGGAGGTCTGAGCTGTGTGTGGAAGAGAAGAAGGGTTAAATCACAGAGATGGTGAACGACCCTTACAAAGTTACTTTGGATCAAGCTTTATACAGAACCATCCATTTCAGCCTCTCCTCATGTGAGCTCTGGTTCTTCCTCTGCACTGAAGTCCTGCTCCTTCCACCCCTGCTACCCATAGCCACAGGAGTTCTGCTGTCCCAGGAGCTGGTGTGGGACTGGCCAGGCTTCAGGCTGGTGGTGTCAGTGTGGAGGAGAAGCTGTGGTGCAGCTGGTGGCTGGGGAGGCTGATGCTGTGGCCCCTCTGCCCCTGTGTGTCCTGAAGGGCACCACGTCTGGCTTCACAGGGCTTGGTGGACTATTAGTGGACAAAACTTGAGCAGCAGCTCCATTTTGACCATCCTAAGTCAGAAGAAGTGTCAGGAATGTGGTCTGTCCAACAATTTCTGTCCAGGGAGAACTCAGCATCATGGAATCATGGAATCACAGAATGGTTTGGGTGGGAAGGGACCTTAAAGATCATCCCCTCCCACCCCCTGACAAGGGCAGGGACACCTTCCACTAGCCCAGGTTGCTCCAAGCCCCATCCAACCTGGCCTTGAACACTTCCAGGGATGGGGAAGCAACAGCTTCTCTGGGCAACCTGTGCCAGGGCCTCACCACTCTCACAGGGAAGAATTTCTTCCTGACATCACCCCTCCTCTTTTAGTGTAAAACCATTTCCCTTTGTCCTATCACTCTCTTCCCACATAAAAAGTCACTCTCCCTCTTTTTTATAAGTGCCCTTTAGTACTGGAAGGTGCTCTGAGGTCTCTCCAGAGCCTTCTCTTCTCCAGGCTAAGCACCCCCATCTCTCTCAGCATCTTCCTTGAGGAAGTCAATATAAGGACCTTTTAATATTTTTTTTTTTTAAAGAAAGAAATTATAAGAATTTATCCTTTCAGGACTGGATTTTCCAGAGCTGGGTTCTCTCAGCTCCCTCTGAAGTCAACAGAGGTTTTCCTTCCAAACTCAGTGAAGGAACAAAGTGATTCTGAGTCTGAGAGCTTTGGAAAAGCTCATCCCTCACATATTTTTTTTTTTTTTTTTTTGCTAAGGAGGCAAATAAATAAATATCTTCACCAAAAAAAAAAAAAATCTGTATCCCCAAAAGCCCATTTCCTCCCACATTTCCTCCCACCATTCCTTGTGGGGAGGGAGGAGAGGATGATTTCAGTAATCCTGCCCTAAACCTGGATGAACACTGATCATACCAGTGGATTTACATCTGTCATCAGGGAGAGCACCTGCATCCCTGTTTCAGGGGGAGCTGTTGGGAAGTGTAATGTCAGGGGATGCTTCTCCACCACATCTCCACCTCCCACAGCAAAGCCTGTGAGTGGTCCAGCTGCTGCTTTCTGTTCCTGTTGGATCTCTCAAAGTGCCTTTCCGGCCCTCCCAGCTGCAGGGGAGCCAAGGGAATGAGCGGGGGACGGGAGGAGATGGAAGAAGGGAGTAACAAATCCTTTTAGACAGCGCAAACAGGCAGAGCAGGAGTCTGGGAAGGACTGGCGTGTGGAGATGCCTTGGCTGGAGCAAAAAGAGGTGTTAAGGCCATGACACAAGTAGGTCATTGTGCCTCCCACTCTTTGCATTGTGGCAGGAGCAGAGAGGGGAGGGAAGGGCTCATCCGCCTTCTCCAGCCCGCGAGGCTCGTGGAGATGCCGCTTCCACCTGCACTTGCCTGTGTGAGCAGACCAAAGGCCACTGCCTGGCCTGCCCTGAGCAAAGCCTGGCAAAAGGCCTAATGCTCCTAAAACGCAACAATTTCATCCCTAAACACGTCCCTTTTCAGGGCAGGCAGGAGTGAACACAACTCTGCTGCCTCGGGCAGGCAAACGGCCTGAGGACACCTCCTCCTCCTGCAGCTTGGCCTCCCCTGCTCCATATGGGCTGGTACACCTTCCCTTTTCATAGTGTTTTTTGTGGTTTTATCTCTTCATTTGCAAATTATTGCTGGGTTGGAGGGGTCAGAGGTTGCTAATGCAAGCCTGGCTGGTTTGGTTTTCTCTTACCTGCCCCTGTGACTGTCCACGCTCTGTGCCCACGTTGCAAGAGACCAACCTTGATGGGAAGGAGAGTCTTTGTTTCTTGGCCCTCCTGCTGAGCTGTGGAGGGCAAGCTTGTGGAATTTCTCTGCATTTTGTCTTTGCTATCAAACTTTTGACTGTCTTTCCAAGCAGGGCTGCTTTTCCTTTGCTTTGCCAGGGATTCCTTGAACCCACGTTCCCCTTTGGCCTTGGACTGCATGGCTTTGGCTGCAGTCCATGGACACAACTTTCTCCACCACAAACATTTCACAGAGCATTTGAGGTTGTAAAGGCCCTTGGGAGACTGTTTAGTCAACTCCCCTGTTTTTCTTTTCAGTCTTAACATGATCAAAGAGGTGTGTTTTGGGAAGTTATCACTGGTACCACTTTTATTCAATCCCTGTATAATTTTGTCCACACAATGCAGTGCTAAAAAATATACATGTTTTCTTACATATGGCCTGGTGGAAGGTTCCCTGTTCATGGCAGAGGGGTTGGAATTAGATGATCTTTAAAGTTCCTTCCGACTGTAACCACTCTGCGATTCTGTGATTGTTACCATCCATGTTCCACTCTGCAGTTGTCCTCAGTTCTTCTTCCCATGCCTGTATGGGGGCTCTTCTCCTGGCAATCTTGCACTCCTGGCTGCCTTAATCTCTCCATGCTACCTCTTCAGATTCACTTTCTGGCTGCTGGGATGTTTGCCTGTTAATTAGTCCTTCCCATGCTGCAAGTCTGTCCACGCTGCCTCCTGCCACCATGTTCCATGTAATACCTGCTGGAATACAGCATGAAGGGACTCCAGAACTAAAGGGCCTATTTTGTTAAACGAGCTATTTATAGAAACACTGAAGCCTGGAAGGCAACACCAAAGCCTGGGCATGCACTCAACCTTTGTGTCCTGCTTTACAAAGCCGTGGTAATTCCCCTCCTGTCTGGTCATCCCGCAGCCCAAACACCACCACGTGTGTTTTGGTAGCATCTGAGCACTTTGTGTCCTTAGTTTATTCATTCTCCCCATTCTCAGGGACTTACTGAAGGGGGGATAATGTTGCTGGTTCTTCCTACACCTTCCCAAAGCCGGGGATGACCTTGCAGACAAATGGCTGCCGCACGTTCTCTGTCTCCAAATAGTTAATTCATTTTTCTTAATTCAACCACACGGGAAGTTTGACAGAACTGCATTTTTTTGGGATGGTTTAATCCATTCTTTCCCCTGTTCATGTGCCTCCCTCTCTGCTCACACCTTTCCTCTCACCAGAGGGAATCCCAAGGCAGGCAGGGACAGCGAAATTCCCCCTCTGTGTACAATGCTGTGGATTGATTTAGTCTGGTTCACTAAATAAACACCAGGGACATCCCCTGTCCTAAAAGGCTCCTCAATTTATCAAGTTCAATCACAACAAGATCCCAGCTGCTGAACTGGCAAAATTCAGCCTGGAAGTCAATGCAGGACCAGCGACTTGCAAGCAGCACGGTTAGGGGAGGGAGCACAAACATGATCAGTCATTTCTCTGATGAGAGGACAAGATATTTTTCAGTCTGCCTCTAAAGCCAGCTGGAAATTTGGTCCCCAGGAGTATAACTTGGTCACTGAGGGATGTAGGTGGTCTGTGGATTTGGAGTTAATGAAGAGAGAGAGATGTCTTGAACCAGGGAGTAGCAACAAAGTGGAAGGCACTTGGGTAAGTGTTCCTGGATATTACAGCAAAAGGTGCTTTGGGGCTTTGCACAATGGTCTGATCCACCCTTGGGACACCACTGGTGTCCTCCATGGAGCAAAACTGTGGCCATCCATGTCCTGAAACTCACACCTGTGACCAGGGTACCCTGCAAGACTGATTTCAGATTATCTTTTAGGGGATGGAAAAGATTTGCCTCAGATATGAGCAGTGTGTGTGTGGAGTTTAACTTTCCTTGCTGCCTGGTCTCAGTGAAAACAGCGCATATTTGTGTTACCAGTGTAGATATCAATCAACCATTGGCCAATTTCACTGACCAGTGTCCTTTCCAAATCCACTCTGTTGTTAAGTAATATATTAAATCTTCAGCAGACTGTCCAGACAACCCAAATGAGCTTTATTAACTAACTGCCAATAATCCCGTGCTTTTCAGAGAAAGAGGAAATCCAGGCAGGGCTTTCCTGGAAATCACACACAGAATCACAGAATATTCTGAGTTGGAAGGGACCCACAAGGACCACTGAGTCCAAATCTTCCCATGCTCATAGAGCTTCTCAGACCAGTGTTTCCTGGGTCACAGCATGTGAGCTGACCTGAAAATGTCACTCCAGCTGGACGCTTCAAGATTTCATTGAACCGTCATGGAATCCCAGGATATGCTGAGTTGCAAGGGACCCACAAGGATCATCCAGTCCAACCCTTAGCCTGTACAGGCCCAGCCCCAAGAGTCACACCCTGTGCCTGAGAGTATCATCCAAACACTCCTTGAGCTCTGTCAGGCTTGGAGCTGTGACCACTGCCCTGGGGAGCCTGTTCAGTGACCAACCACCCTCTGGATGACCTCTTTTCTAATATCCAACCTAAACCTCCTCTCCCACAACTTCAGGCCAACTTCATTCATCAGGAAAACTTCATTGTTTTCCACTGGGAGAGCTACACCAGAGGATAAATCATCCCTTCCATGCAGCTACCCATGCTTACCCCTACCTAAGCCATCAGCTGGCTCAAGG